>NW_026057584.1:109160816-109202550 GCF_023721935.1 Panthera uncia
CTCCTGGCTTACACCACGGGCGGAGTTCCTCATCAGACCGACCCCCACCTGGCCCGCCACATTTAGGGTAGGGCACTGGCCTTGACGTCCACGGAGCAGGAGGTGAGCTGGGGTGTGAAATGACCTGTCAGAATAGAGCTGGGGTGGGTAGGGACACGCACATCATCGTCCCCTGCCAGGGCTACCCTGTTTTGCTTCTGTTGGGGCTCCTGAAAGCATGGTGGATTTGGGGGGATGGGAGGGTTGTGTCGATTATACCTCAGTAAACTGTTAAAAAATAAATCACAACAGAAAGCCCTCTTGGAAGCAAACCCAGAGAACTGGAAAACAACCACCAATGCTCCAAAACCCACCTAACAGAGAAGCATGCGGTTTTCACAAGGGGCTGGAGGGGCATCAGCTCCAGACGGTCTGATGCAGCACCCTGAACACGATGCAGAGTGAGCTAGAGCAGCTGGGGGCAGGGTGGGGGTGGGGGGTCCAGGGCCCAAGTCCCTGCCCAAACTGAAGCTGCTTTAAAACCGACCCTCCCCCTGGGGCCAGGGGCATTTGGGCCAGGCTTCCTCAGTGATGATTCATTTTTGCCAGGAGTGGGGGCTGGCTCTGTGCTGTGCCTGCAGCTGCCTGCCTCTGCCTGCACTCACTGGTCGCTGTTTTGGGCTGAGGCCTAGGGAGTCTCCCTTCATGGGCCTGAAGGCAGCAGCCCAGATACCGAGGGCAGAGCTTCCCTGGGTCAAACTCCTAGGCACCCAGATGACAATCCTCCACCAAGTGGTAAATCATGATTAAGCCTGCTTATTATCCAGAACTACTGAGTACTAGGCATCATAGGTATGTCATTTCCAATCTAATTAGCAAGCCTGTAGACCAGACTATAATACCCATTTCACAGAATAGGAAAATGAGGTTTAGATGGGTGAAGACCCTGGGCAAGGTCACATGGCTGGCTGGTGGTCTCCTCTCTCCAGTACAACCTCTTCCTGACCCACAGCAGCAGGATGGTTAGAGCCTGAACAAAAGACTGCCGGATATGCCCCCTCATCCCTTGAGGCCTGAGTATCTGGGCCAGGCATGGAGACCACAGGGTGGGCCAACCCTCTCTCAGTCTTAAGAAAGTCAAGGTTCTGATCCTGGGCTGTCTGGCCTCAGAGTCCAGCCCGTATTCATCCCTGTAGTCACCTCAGATCCCCCAGGCCAGATGCCAAGGCTGAATGCGGGGGCAGTGAGAGGGTCTAGAAAGGCCACTCCTCAGCTCCCAACGACAGTCTCTGTTGCCAGATAGGGAATTGGGTGCAGAATGTTCAAGAGAGAGCTGGAGCATTACTGAAAGGCCACTGAACCCATCTGTGCTTGTCCTGGGTTTCCATCTTGTGCCTGATGGAATGGGGAAACTGAGGCCTAGAGAGAAAGAAGGAGAAGAAAGGCCTGACACAGGGTCCCCCGTGGGTGGGTGCCCCTCCTGTGAGCTGTGATGGGAACCAGAGCGGCCAGGTCCCTGGATAACAGCCCCCCCCCCCCCCCCCCCTGAAGCTGTGTAATTCAGCTTCCTACTTGCCAGCATAGCTGACAGGGAAACCCCCTATTTAGCCAGGAAGCCTTTTATTCCTAGAATTCTCCTAGGAGGAGAATCCAAGTTGCCTCCAGGATTTTACTCAGTTTTCCCCTCTGACTTAAGTGCTGCACTTGCACTGTGAGACCCCCAAGGCTGTAGATGCTTTCCTCACACCTCCAAGTCAATCCGATGAGCCACTGATCCTAAAAGTCAAGTTGCTTCAATGAATCAGTGGACATCTGGGAGCAGGGTGAACGCGACTCTGCCTAACCCTGGGGAGCTGGGTGCTCCATCAACCGACTCCGTGTGTTGGACCCTCAGTCTCATCCCGACAAATTGGCAGAAACACACACATTGAAAGGCAGTTGTGTGTTGGGGCACCGGGTGGCTTAGTCACTTAAGGTCCGACTCTTGATTTCTGCTCAGGTCATGATCAAGACCCGCTAACAGTGGGGGCCTCCTTGGGATTCTCTCTCTCTCTCCCTCTGCCCCTCCCCCTCTCAAAATAAAGAAATAAGCTTAAAAAAAAAAAAAAAAAAGGCAGTTGTGGATTTCAGGTGAAGTCCCAGCACAGCCAAGTGCCTTCGCACTTAGTGGGTCCTGTCACTTGCTGTCTGTGTTCTCCCACTGATGACCTGCGGGTACCCAACGTTCCCCACAGTCCTAAGATTGCCAGTGACTACAAGGAGGGCTAATTGTTTGCTGGAGGCAGCGCCCAGCCCTTAGTGTTTTCAGAGTTCAGGGAAAAGCAATTGCAGCTCTTCCGCTCTGTGACTATCTTTGTTCTCTGAATATCCGCTTCATAAATTCTTTAATATATGATCTCTGACTTACTGTTGAAGAAAAAGAAAAGAACACTGGCTAGTGGTGGGATGCGATGATCAAATAAAGCAAGTCATTGTACTTCTGCTCCGGGAAAGTGCAAGCCGCGATACGATTTCGGGCTTCGGTAATGAAATGGAAATTCTTTTGAATCTAAAATAGCCTCAGAACCCAAACGCAAGCTTTCCTTCCCTACACGCCACGCGTCCTCAGAGTCTGAGAACCAGGAGATCAACCCACGGCGCTCCTCCTTCCCGGGCGTGCAGTCCCATGGAAGGGCGCGCGGGGGCAGCACGGCCGCCCAGCAGTTGACATTGCAAGACTGGGGGATTTTCCACGCTTGGTTCCCTGCTTCTGTTTCGTCCGGTCGCCCATTGTTGTTTCCGAAGGGGTGGAGGAGGGCAGCCGCTCCTGTCCTCAGAGCCTCCCTCGGGGATGGCCCCTATTCTCACGGCGGAGCGGAGAGAGGGGTTTTGTTCCGGGACAAACTTTTAAAGGGGACTTTGGATCGCAGCGGAATCAGCGTCGCCTGCCGTTAGACCCGCTGGAGGGGCCGGCCCACGGCCTCGAGCGGCCTGCGCTGACCCCAGTGGCTGGCCAAGGAGTACCTGGGGAGGAGGCGCCAGGGCCCTGAGCGGAGCGACTCATGACCACTTTAGTTGAACCTTGGCACCCTCCTCTATGGAGGCCCATCTCTCCTGGCGTGTCCACACTTGACCCTTGGTGCCTCCTGCCTTTGCCCCCACTCTGTACCTTCTGCCCCGGTCTCCTTGCGAATCCTACCCACTTCAGGCCTCCTCCTCCAGGAAGCCCACCCCTTCCCACAGCAGACCTGTCCCTGTGACCAGGTGCCTGTCCTTCTGTAGTACCACTGAGTGCCAGCACCCTGGGCTCTGTGAGGTACCGGGTTCCCTCCACCCCAGCCCTGCACACAGGTCTGCCCGGTGTCTTCCAGGGTGGCTGTCTTGTGGGTTGAAGGACTCAGGCTTGAATAGGCCACCAGGACAACGGACAGGCCCGCTGCCCCCAAGTTTGCCTGACCTTCAGAAGTGCCTGGGCAGCCTAGCATTGAGGAGGGGCGCCCTAGAGCAGCCATCTCTTGGCAGTCCTGAGCCCGGTGGCCTGCCTTGCTAGTGGGCAGTGGCTGGAGGGCAGGCAACAGCCAGCGACAGCAGGACCCTGCAGGTCCCTTCCTTCCAGCTCCTCCTCCCTTGGTGTTGTCCCCTGCTGAATTTTAAGGCCTCCTTAAACCCTTTTGGAAAGAGGGTGAGAGTATAAATAGGTTAGTGAGAAGCTGAGCAATTCAGATGGAAATGACATAGCCCTGGTCTTCTACCTGCCCCCAAAAGCAGAGCTTTATGACCCGGTTGTGGCCCTAGCATGGCCCTTCCACAGCCCTTGCCCTGCTGGACCTGGATGACTGATCACTCACACTCAGCCCTGCCCTTTCTAGCTCCCAGGCCTGATAGGGGGTGGGTGGGTCGTGCAGGGGGCCTGCTTGCCTGCTGCCTGGTGGGGACTCCTTGTCCAGCAGTGGGGCCCTGTTCTGCATCTCCCTCCCCACTCGGACCACAGAGAGGGCACTGAAGCCCCCCTTCCTCCTCAGCATGTCCCTGCTATTGGGGTTATTGACAGGGCAGTTCCTGAACCCTGCAGTGGCAGGTTCTGCCAGCTTGGCCGGGTGGATGGGCATAATGTTATCCCGAGGCCATCACCCTCATTCTTACACTTGGAACTTCTCCCAAAGGGACACACCTTTAGAAATTCCAGAGCAAAGTCAGCCTGGCAAAGCCTGGGTCACAGGGAGGGGTGGGGTGAAAAGTGAGAGGTGTGTCTGCATAGAATCCAGCTCCCAGTGGGACCTCATCCCTGATTTATGCTATTGTATTTGCTGCCCAACCCAGCTGGGATCGATGGGCTGCCAGAGAGGGTGGTGGGGGCACTTTGGAAAGATGCACTGCTGGGAATATTCCCTGGGGGGTGGGGTAGGGGCCCTTCTGAGGGCTTAATGGTGGAGGCTGAGATAAGCCACCAGGACCTGCTGTCTCTGCCCCCAACCCTGGCTCCCTGAAGCCACATGGGGCGGGACATGGGGTGAGAGAGGATCTGTGCAGAGGCCCTGATGCTTTGCAAGGCTGAGGTGGCGTGGGAGGGTGGGCGTCAGGTCCTTCCAGGAAGCTTCATCTCTGTGTTACTCGAGGGACCAGCTTGTGCCTCTTTCTCTGCCTCCTGCGCTCAGCTGGGCACCCCCTCCCTGAGGAGGCCTGCCCCTAGCACCTGCTTCTGTCACACTCACCCTGTGGGTTCTTCCCGGTTGGGCTGCAAGATAGCAGCCTTCCCCCTCCTTTATCTGGCCTGACTCTTTTTAACTCGATTCATTTTGACTGTTATTAATGATTCGCTGTCCTGATAGATTCAAGTTCACATGACAAGTCAGTTGACTTTTTCTGACGGAAGCTGCTTTCCTGGGCAGAGCCACATGGCCTTTGATGGGGTCTGGGCCCTGAGTATGTGCACAGAGGCACAGAGGCACAGAGGCACAGAGGCAGGGGATACAGGCAGCTTTATGGAGAGCACCTGGGTTTCAGAGAGTTTGCTCGTGTGGCCTGCCTGCTCCAGGGCACTGTGAGAAGGGGGCTATCTCTTCTGGAAACCAGGCCTTGGAAGGCACTGCCCTGTGTCCCCCAGTGCCAGCAGCTGTGAACCTGGCTAGCCATGGCACTTTCTCCCAGCTCTGTAGTGACCACCTTTCTTTTTGCTCCAAATGGGAATGTTCTTGCTGTTCATTTCTCTCACTTTCCCTCTTTTTACCACCCTCCTTAAAGAGGAGCTTTTTGTGGGAATTAGACACTGGCCCAGCCAGGCCCTGGTGGTGCTCTGAGAAGCCAATGAGAGGAGGGAGCCTCTCCCTCTGGGCCACCACCAGGAGGGTGGTGGGCGTACAGGGAGTCTGGCCCACGGCCACAGCTTTTGCTTCAGTCCCACTGCCCCCAGGAGTGGGGGGCACGCTGTGGCACAGGGTACACCAGGATGTCCACTGGCCGAAAGCCTGGGCTAGTGACAAGGCCTTGACATGGCTGTCCTGGAAAGAGCAGGTGTGCGGGAGGCATGCTTCTGGCAGAAGCAAAAGGGGGGCGGGGCTCACTCCCTGTGGGCAGTAAAGCTGGCGACCACAGCTCAGACCTGCCTACTGCTGGGGGTCAGCTCAGAGCCCCACGCTGTGTCTGTGACAAGACCCATCTATGCCGGTAGTGCTGTACAGACAGCCTCCCGGGCCGGGTCTCCTTTCATCAATTTGTGTGCACAGCAGCGCTGTGAGGGGGTCCTGTGGCCACCCCCTCCTTACAGATGAGGCCGCCAAGACTCAGGGAGGCCAAGTCACTCTCCAAGGCCACAGAACCAGCTGTGAGAGGAGGCAAGAGGTGAACAGAAGCCTCTGCCCCAGTGCTGAGGCCTGCCAGGCAGGTAAGGAGGGCTGGGGAAGAGAGGGCCTGTGAAGCCTGCCTTCCATGTCCAGGCCCACCCTGGGGCTGGGCGATGGCCTCCTTATAGGTGTTTGGCTCCTGACTTTGGCTTTTGGGTCACTGGGGATTGGGATACACCTTCTTCCCATCAGGCTGGTCCCTTGAGGCTCACCTGAGCTGGGGGCCCAAAGAGGACACTTGGCCTTAGCCGTATAAAAAAAGTCAAGTGGGTGTTAGGAGCAAGGGATACTGTGTTCACACCCCAGCTCTGTCTACCTAGCTATGTGACCCAGGGCAAATTACTTAACCTCTCTGAGCCTCGAATTCCTTGTCCATAAAAGGAGGATAATAATAGGACCCATTTTATAGGGTTGTAAGGATAAGTGAGCCTCATGTAAAGGGCTAGATCCTGCTGACCTGTGGTAAGCACTGTGTTAGTGTCAGTGTATTAAATAACAGCTGATCAGATGGCCCTGTGGGACAGGCCCCGTGCTGGTCTCTGTGCACTGATTTATTCAGTTCTCTCAGCTGCCCTGGGGGTATCATTCCCCCATTTCACAGATGCTGAGGCTGAGAAAATATAAGAGGCTTGGCCAAGGGTACTCTGTCTCAAGCCTGGCAAGAGTCTTGGCTGAAGGTTCTCTTCACTGTCTCATTTCTGGGCAGTCCAGACCTTGGGGACCCAGGACCCCGGTTCTCTCAGGTTCTCCCTGGGCTGGCCTGACTCTCCTTGGCCTGGCAGGGTTTGCAACTTCTGTGTTCCTACCTGGGACCCTCCTGCTTGTGCCCCTGAGACCCTAGCTCCCCTCACACAGCCTTCTTTACTTCTTTATTGGGACAGTAGTTCTTGAAATATGTTAATATACCTGTCTCATTTGCATTTCCTGGTCCTGACTCTCCCCTCTTCTGCTGGAGGCATCCATTTGCCTCGGGTGGTTTGGGCTTGCAAGAGTGAATATTCAGTTTCAGAATTTCACAGTAAGGCTTTCTGAGTTTGCACTTGGACAGTGGGCTTGAAAGGCAGACTTTGTTGAGAGACAAGGATTTTCTAAATCTTTCATCTTCTAACGTTTTCAGGATGGAAGTGTGTGTTCTTGAATACAGAGGTGTCTGTAAGGGCCTCTCCCTCTGGAGCCGCTGGGTGTGGTCTGCTATGCAGGGCAGCCTCTGCCAACAGGGGGAAACCTCAACAGGATAAAGTAAGATGGGCTACATGCTCAGGAGGCCTAGAGGCTCCTGATGCCTCAAGTGGGGGGGTGTAGAATCTGACTGAGATCTGGGCTGGGCAGGGTGGCTCCCCGAGGACCACTGGGAACAAGCTAGTCCTGTGATAGCCGGGACCAGGGGCTGCAGCAAGGCCTCTGCCTGTGCTTGCCCAGTAGGCTCGGCCAGCCTTCCCATACCAGGCAGTGACTAACACACCCAGCAGCATCCGGCAGCTGGCTTGCAGCCTGTGAATCTCGCCTGCCCTCTTGCTCAGGGGTCTCTTGAAGAATTTTGAATTCTGAAACCAAATGTTTACTTGAACCAGGCAAGAGGGACCAGGGTGTCTGAGGAGAGGGTTTGAGGATCACTCTTGGTCAGAGATGCAAATGGAGGCATTTAGGGAACTTGCTTTAAAATGCCCTGTGGTGAGGGGGTGCACGCCTTGAGGCGTGATGGGCACGGGCTGCTAATTGTAGACGCTAGAGAAGAGCCGGTGCATGTTCATTATGCTACCGTCTCTACCGGGTGAATCTAAACTTCTCACAACCAAAAACTAAGAAATAAAACAAAGGCTTAACAATCACTGGATTGGAAGGGAGTGACCAGGTTTTGTCTGTTGCACACTGCGATGGTGCTCCAGCAGGTCAGAGCAGACGGAGAAATACAAAGCAATGGCTTAGCTTCTGGTTTGGACAGGGTGGTAGAGATGTGTGTCTCCATGCTCCTCGCTGTTGAGTATTGCTACAAACCTTGGAAATGACACAGGAGACAAGCGAAGGAGGACTCTGGAGGGTGGAAGAGGAAGGCAAGCCTGTTGGAGCAGAGCTGCTCACAAGCCCTCCTGATAGGGACCAGGCCTGGTGCTCCCCAGCCCCCAAGCTAGCAACAGAAGGAGGCCTGCTGGGCTCATTCCTCACCCTGGAGGTAATGCTGAAAGCAGGTGAGCAAGAAAGGTCAGCCAGCAGGTCTGACGGACAAGAAGGACAAGAAGTGGCTGGGGGAAGTGCTCTCTGTCCCTGCTGGGCCTGACAGTCTCCTCTCCTACCCAGAAACAATGGCAGCAGCAAGGGAACCCTACCACCACTAGTGCCCTAGTTTAGGGAGTT
Organism: Panthera uncia; assembly: GCF_023721935.1. Taxonomy (NCBI): domain Eukaryota; kingdom Metazoa; phylum Chordata; class Mammalia; order Carnivora; family Felidae; genus Panthera; species Panthera uncia. Next base: position 109,168,967 of record NW_026057584.1, read on the forward strand.
CCTTAACCCCTGTGGGATGGAGAATCCCACCACTACCTAGAGGCATCAGGTGGCTGGACCTGGGCCAATCTCATCTGTCCCTTAAGCACCAGCAGGGACCAGCGGGAGCCCCAGCAGCGACCAGCATGAGCCCCAGCAGCACTAGATGAACTCAAATGGACCAAAAGAGTGCCATAAGCTCTGAAAATTATATTCTCATTGGAAACAGAGCACAAAAGTAGGCCTGCATGCTAACCCTAAACCAGCAACTGACTGCTAAAAATAAACGTTTAACCATACACTCAGCGTCCGAACATTATAATCGAGGAACGATAGAAAGTCACCCATTATACCAAGAACCAGGAAGATTGAAACTTGAATATGAAAAGAAAATTAATTAATGCCAACACAGGGATGAATCAGATGTTGGAATTATCTCACAAGGGTTTTAAAGTAGCTGTGATAAAAATGTTTCTACAAGTAATTACAAATTCTCTCGAAACAAATTAAAAAAATAGAAAATCTCAGCAAATAGAAGTTAAAAAAGTCATATCTGAAAAATACAATAATGGAAGTTTGAAAAAGTCCATTGGATGGGCTCAATAGTAGACTGGAGGTGACAGAGAACAGGAAAATGTGAACTTGATGGCAGAACAATAGAATTGACCCAATCTGAGTCATGTAGAGATAATAGATTGAAAACAAAACCAAAAACACAAACACAAAATCAAAGTCAAAGCCTCAGGGACCTGTGGAACAATAACAAAAAATTGAACGTTTGTGTCATATATCACTGGACTCCAGCTGGAGAAAAGAGAGAGGGACTGATGAAACCTACTGTATTTGGCAAAATGCATAAACCTACACATTCAAGAAAATGAGCAAACCCCAAATATGATAAGTCCAAAGAAATTCATGTTGACACATCATAATTGAACTTGTGAAAATGAAAGACAAAGAAAAAATTCTTAATGGCAGTCAAAGAGAACCTTGTCTTCTTTTCTTTTGCTTCTTCCTGAGACCCATCTTTTAAAAACATTTCTGCCTATCAGAGAGAGGCAAACCAAGAAACATACTCTTAACTCTAGAGAACAAACTGATAATTACCAGAGAGGAGGTGGGTAGGGGGATGGGTGAAATTGGCCATGGGGATTAAGGAGTGCACTTGTCATGATGAGTACTGACTAATATATAGAGTTGTTGAATCACTGTGTTGTATACCTGAAGCTAACAAAACACTGTATATTAATTATACTGAAATTAAAATATCCATTATCATTTTGGTGGGTCTTTTGATTTTGAAAACATTATTTCTAAGTTATGTAGATAATACATAGTGACTGCAAGAAAACTAAGCATGTTATTCATTAAAAGGATAAAAATTACTGCAATTCTATACAGATATACAAATGGCCCACAGACACATGAAAAGATGCTCAACATCACTCATCATCAGGGAAATTAAGTCAAACTATAATGAGATATCACCTCACACCAGTCAGAATGGCTGGTATCATAAAAACAAGAAATAACAAGTATTGGTGAGGATGTGGAGAAAGGGAACCATCGTGCACAATTGGTGGGAATGTAAATTGGTGCAACCACTATGGAAAACAGAATGGAGTTTCCTCAAAAAACTAAAAATACCATATGATACAGTAATTCTACTACATTACTGTAATTACCCAAAGAAAATAAAAGCACTAATTTGAAAAGATGTATGCATTGCTATGTTTGTTGCTATGTTTATATACAATAGTCAAGATGTGGAAGCAACCCCAGTGTCCATTGATAGATGAATGGATACAGAAATGGTATATACAGACATAAAGAAGAATGAGATCTTGCCATTTGCAGCCACATGGATGTTGGGTATTTTGCTAAGTGAAACAGGTCAAGCAGAGAAAGACAAATACCATATGATTTCTCTTGTGGAATCTAAACAAACAAAACAAACAAACCAGAAACAGACCCATGAATACAGAGAGGAAACTAGTGGTTGCCAGAGGTGAGGCTGGGGGGAGGGGGATGAGTGAAATAGGTGAAGGAGATAAAGATAACAACTTCCAGTTATTACTGCAATCCCACCACCCAGAAGACACTACCATTAATATTTTGATATTTGTATTTCCAGATCTTTTTCTGTGTATATAAATGCATATGAACAAACATTTCAGTTAAAAAGAATCATAGAATGCATATCATTCTATAATCTACTTTTCCATTTCAAAACATGTTATGAACACCTTTTCTTGTCAAGAAATGGAGAAGTATATCAATTGTTCTTAATGACCATATAGAATTTCATTGGATGAATATGCTATAATTTAAATAACCAAAAATGTTGAAAATTTAGATAACTAATTGTAAATAATTCTGTAATCAACATTTGTGTATGTATATCTTTGTGCACTCATCTGATTATTGCATTAAAGTAAATTCAGAAATTTTGAATTTTGGAGTCAAAAGTGTATGTGTGTCAAAGCTTTTGATAAATACTGTCAAGTTGTCTTTCAAAAAGTTTTACCAATGAATACATCTGCTAGCAGTGTATAAGAATACTAGTTTCCAGGAATACCATCATTGCATGCTCCCCCTAGGTTCCAGACAGGACAGCTCCCCTACTGGTATCCTCAGTGTGCCTCGCATGTTCTCCCCTCAGGAACCTTTGACTTGCTGATCCCTCTGCCTGAGATAATTTTTCCCAGACATCCAAATGCCCTTCATTTTCTTTTCTTTAAAAAAATTAAAAAAAAAAGTTTATTTATTTTTGAGAGAAAGAGCGAGCGAGTGCAAGCAGGGGAGGGGCAGAGAGAAAGGGAGACACAGAATCCAAAGCAGGATCCAGGCTCTGAGCTGTCAGTACAGACCCCGATGCAGAGCTCAAACTCACGAACAGTGAGATCGTGACCTGAGCCAAAGTCTGCCGTTTAATCAACTGAGCCACCCAGACACCTGGCCTTCATTTTCTTTGGGTCTCTGCTCAGATGCCATTTGGCTGGAATTGCCTTCCCTATCAATCTTATGTAAGAGAGATATCTCTCTTCCCTATTGCTTTCTAGTCCCCTTTCTTTTCCTTATCTTCCTCTCTTACACTTATCACCTTATCTTCTCACACTAGGTCCTAATGTCCTAAAGGCAGAGACTGTCACTTCACTTCTGGATTCTAACTCTCAGGGATATATGAGGATCCTGCATGTAGAAAGTTTGAACAGATATTTAGTGAATGAAGGGCTAATATTTTAAAATTGTAGTAAGTTGGTGGTGAAAAATGGTATCTCACTTGTTTCAATTGACATTTATTTAATTACTAATTAAAATGGTTTTCATTTTTTGCCATGTATTGTCTTCTTTTGCAAATTACCCATTCATTTCATTAGTTTATTTTTCTATTGAGGTGTTTATCTTTTTGATTATTTTATTTTGTTTATTTTTTTAAAGTTTATTTATGTTGAGAGAGAGAGAGAGAGAGAGAGACAGCATGAGCAAGGGAGGGGCAGAGAGAGAGAGAGACAGAGAGAGAATCTGAAGCAGGTCCTGCACCATCAGCACAGAGCCCGATGAGGAGCTTGAACTCACAAACTGTGAGATATGACCTAAGCTGAAGTCAAGAGTTAGATGCTCAACTGACTGAGCCACCCAGGCACCCCTATCTTTTTAGTTTCTAATAGTTCTTTAAATATTAATAGTATTAATCTCCTATGTATCATATGTCTTAGAAATAATTTCTCACAGGTTTTAATTTATCTTTAATTCAATTTTTTTGTCATATATAAGTTCTAATTTTCTGTTTAGTCAAGTCCATCCATTTCCGTTTATGTTTTCTTATCTTAGTGTTGTGTTTAGACCATTTTTCCACGCCACTGGACTATATGAAAGTCATCTTAAATAAATTCTTTTGGCATCTTTATTGTATCTTTTTAACATTTAAATTTTAAATCCATCTGAATTTATACTGCTATAATGTATGAGATAGAGATAATTTTTAAAATCATGTGTCAATTTTCCCAATGACATTTGTTGAGAAATTCATTTTAGCTATGAGAACAAATTGATAAGGTACAAAATTATAGTTTAAAGAAACCTACTGGAGATCTAAGGTTATAAAGAAACTTAACTACCAAATTCTGGAAAGTGGAAGAAGCCATGACTATTTCCATCCCTGCTGAAGTAAGGAAGTGGGAGAAATCTGTTATAAATGGGAGTAAGAAGGAAATATCCAGATGCATAGAAACAGAATAGAACAATAAATAGAAAATAGAAGACAAATAAGTAGGGTAAAAAGAAAACATCAGCTGGGCTTGCAGAGTGGATTAGAATCCTGAGAAGCCCTAACATAGCAAGTCTGCACCCACCTGCCAACTTAAGCTGCACTAAAACCCAAATATAGCTCTACCCTCCACAATAGTGGCTTGTATATGTCCTTCACTGGGAATGAACATCACTAACTTCTCAGTGATTGCTTTACAAAGTCTACTATGCTAAAATCATACCAAACCAAACTAAAAAAAAATGATGAAACATACAGAGAAACAATAACAATACAGAGAAACAACCCATGGTCAAAAGAAGAAGCAATCAATAGAAGTAGACTCAGAGATGGCCCAGAGGTTGGAATTATCAGAAAGGGATTTTAATATAGCTATGGTACATCTTATTAGGAATCCACCAGGAAAGATAGACAGCTTATGAACACACATGGAGAATTTCAACAGAGATATGGGAACAATACTGAAGAACCAAATGGAAATTCTAGAAATAAAAGATACTTTATCAAAGAAAACAATCAGTGAACTTGAAGACTAAGGTTAAGAGGTTAAGAGAAAATCTCCCAACTGAAATACAAAGAGAAAAGAATATAAAGAATGGAAGAGAGCATCCAAGACCTGGATCAATATCAACTGGTCCAATATATGTGTAAGTGAAGCATCAGAAGGAGAGGGATAGAATTTGGTGCAGAAGAAATATTCAGCATAGATAACAGAGAATTTAACAATGTTGATGAAAGACATCAATCTATGATGCAAGGATCTCAGTGAATCTGAAGCAGTATAAACACAAATAAAACCATACCTTGACAAGTCATAGGCAAGCTACCGAAACCCAAAGATAAAGATAAAACCTAACAGCAGCCAGAGAAAGAAGACATTTTATACAGAGGAACAATGAATGGAAAGAGTTTACACTCACTTTTCATCAGAATCAATGGATGGCAGATGACAGTGGAACAACATAAATGCTGAAATAAAAGCACAAAAACAAAAATAAAAAACCTTTCCATTCCAGATCATACAGACATTAAAGTGATAATGAGGGCTATTATGAACAACTTCACTCCAATAAACACAACAACTTAGATGAAATAGACAAATTGCTTGCAAATTGCAAATTCCTAAAACTCAAGCAAGAATAGAAAGTCTAAAGAGCCTGATGTCTATCAAAGATATTAAACTTATAAGTAAAAGCTTTTCTATAAAGAAAACTCCAGGCCCAATGGCTTCTCCAGGAAATCTATTAAACATTTAAGGAAGAACTAGTAGCAATTTGACAAAACTCTTCAGAGAAGATAGAGGAGGAGATAATTTTCAACTCATTTTATGAGGCTCACTAACAGCCCTGATACCAAAACCTGACAGAAAATTATAGATTAATTAGAGATTAATATCCCTCTTAGACACACATGCAAAATTTCTTAACAAAATACTAGTAAATTGAATTCAGTAATGTATAGAATACACAGAAAGAATAATATATAATACAAAGTGGGATCCCAGAGATGAAAATTTCATCTACTATTCCAATAAATCAATGAAATTTATGGCCATCAGTTGAGGAATAAAGAAAACTAAATGACTAAAGGAGAGAAAGCATATCATTATCTCAGTAAATGCAAAAAAGTATTTGATAAAATTCAACACAAATTAATGATAAAAAACTCAACCAGAAATAGAAGACAATATCTTCATTCTTATAAAGAAGGTATACAAAACCCTACAAAAGTGAGATTAATAGTACCTAAAAATAACATTAAAATTATCTGTGAATAGATCTGATAAAAGAAGAGCAAGACCTCCATACTGAAAATTGCACATTGTCAGGAAAAATTAAGTAAGAGCTGGGGTGCCTGGGTGGCTTAGTCGGTTGAGCATCCGACTTAGGCTCAAGTCATGATCTTGCAGTTTGTGAGTTCGAGCCCCACGTCTGGCTGTGTGCTGACAGCTCAGAGCCTGGAGCCTGCTTCAGATTCTGTGTCTCCCTCTCTCTGCTCCTTTCCTACTCATGCTCTGTCTCTCTCTGTCTCTCAAAAATGAATAAACGTTAAAAAATTTTTAAAAAATTAAGAGCCAAGTTAATGGTGGCTCAGTTGGTTAAGTGTCCAACTTTGGCTAAGGTCATGAACTCGTGGTTCATGAGTTCAAGCCCTGCGTTGGGGTCTGTGCTGGCAGCTCAGAGCCTGGAGCCTGCTTTGGATTCTGTGTGTCTCTCTCTCTCTGCTCCTCTCTCTCTCTCCCTCCCTCCCTCTCTTTCAAAAATAAATATAGATTAAAAAAAATGGAGAGACGTAACATGTTCATGGACTGTAGTTCACAGTATTGAGAAAACGTCAGTGTTCTCTAAATTGGCTTATAGATTCAACATAATCCCAAACAAAATTCCAGCAGTCTTTTTGAAGAAAGCTGATTCTAAAATTTACATGGAAAAGTGAAAAATATAGAGGAGACAAAACGCTTTGGAAAAGAACAAAATGGGTGAGGCACACTACCTGGTTTTAAGAGTTGCAATAAAGCTACAGTAATCAAAATGGAAAAGTACTGCCATAAATATAGACAAATGGATGTGTGGGACAGAACAGAGTTGTGAAATAAACCTGCACAATATGGTCAGTTGATTAAAACAAAAATCTCTCCCATCTTCTCATGCCCCAGCCTTGGTAGCCACTTTTCTACTTGCTGTTGCTATGAGTTTGGCTTTCTTTCTTTTTTTTTATTATTTTTTTTATTAAAAAAATTTTTTTTAACGTTTATTTATTTTTGAGACAGAGACAGAGCATGAATGGGGGAGGGTCAGAGAGAGAGGGAGACACAGAATCTGAAACAGGCTCCAGGCTCTGAGCTGTCAGCACAGAACCCGACGTGGGGTCGAACTCATAGACCATGAGATCATGACCTGAGCCGAAATCGGACGTTTAACCGACTGAGCCACCCAGGTGCCCCTCTTTTTTTTTTTTTAAGTATACCACATATAAGTGAGATCATACAGTATTTGTATTTATATGTCTGGCCTATGTCACTTATCATAATGTCCTTCAGGTTCATCCATGTTGTCAAAAATGGTAGGATTTCCTTCTTTTTAGGGTTTAATACTATTCCATTGTGTATGTGTATGTTATATATATGTATATAAGTGTGTGTGTGTGTGTGTGTGTGTAACATTTTTGTTACTAATTCATCTGTTAATGGATATTTAGGCTGTTTCCATATCTTGGCTATTGTAAATAAATATGCAATGAACATGGAGTGTAGATGTATTTTCCTTTCAATTAAGTTAAAAAAATTTTGTTTATTAATTTTGAGAGAGCGAGAGAGAGAGAGAGAGAGAGAGAGACAGAATGTGAGTGGGAGAGGGCAGAGAGAGAGGGAGACACAGAATCTGAAGCAGGCTCCAAGCTCTGAGCTGTCAGCACAGACCCTGATGTGGGGCTTGAACCCACAAGCCGTGAGATCATGACCTGAGCCGAAGTCAGACGCTTAACCAACTGAACCACCCAGGTGTCCCACCTTTCAATTAATTTTCGATCAAGGAACCAAGTTAATTCAAAGGCAAAAGGGAAGTTTTTAAATAAACGGTGCTTAAATGAACTGGATATCTGTATCAAAAATAAACTCAACACCACACAGAAAATAATTCAAGATGGATCATTCATCTAAATGTGATTCATGTAAAACCATGAATCTTCTAGAAAAAGACATAGGAGGATATTTGCCATTTTGAGGGAGACAAAGACACTGACAAAATCAGCATGAAAAACACAAACCATAAATCCAAGAATAAGAGCTGGACATCAGAAGCAACATTTCTACTCATCAAAAGATACTAATAAGACAAAATGAGCAGGAAGCCACAGATAAGGAGAGTATATAATACAGATATCTGACAAGGAACTCATCTTCACAATATGCAAAGAATTCCCAACCATCATTAATAGACAACCCAGTTAAAAATGGGCAAAATACTCTTAGACGATTCACAAAAGAAGGTGTATAAATGGTCAATAAGCATGTAAAGAGATACTCAGCATTAACACTCATCAGTGAAAACCATTAGATACTGACTAGATTAGCTATTAAATTTAATTAACATTAATTAAATTAAAACAACTGACAATATCAGGGGTGGAGCCTCTGGAACTGTCATACGTTGTTGGTGGGCTTGTAAAATAGGACGGCAGTTCCTTGTAAAGCTACACATGCACATATCTTATGCCCTCTCAATTCCACTCCTAGGTATTTACCAGAGTCCTAAAAAAGGCTCATATATGAATATGCACTGTAGCTTTATTCAAATAACCAAACACTGGAAATATCCCCAATCCATGCATAGGTGAGTGAATGAAACAATTTTGATGGATTCAAATAATGGAATTCTACTCAGCAATAAAATGAAGTGTTAATACACAGCTATATAATTGAATCTCAAAAATATTATGCTGCATGAAAGCAACCAGACACAGGAGTTCATGCGGTATGTTTCACTGATAAGAATTTCTAGAACAAGCAAAACCAATCTCTGGTGATAGAAATCAGAATAGTGATTGATTCTGAATATGTGTGGGGGAATTGACAGAAAAAGAGCATAAGGAAACTTCCTGGGTGATGAAAATATTCTAGATCTTGATTTGGGTGTTTGCAAACTATCAGAATTCTGGAACTGAAAAGTGAAAATCTATGCATTTTGTTGTATGTAAAATATGTCACTTATTTTACAAATATATTTATATCTATAAATTCATTTTAATTGTTATCAATATACTTTTTCTATGGTATTTTTTAATTGGTCAGAGCAATTTTACTTTTTAATTTTTTAAAAGTTTTATTTGTTTATTTTGAGAGAGAGAGAGAGAGGGAGAGAGTGTGTGCGCACGTGCAGGGGAAGAGGCAGAAAGAGAGGGAGAGAGAGAATCTCCAGCAGACTCTGTGCTGACAGGAGGACCTGGGACTTGACCTTACTAACCATGAGATCATGACCTGAGTGGAAATCAAGAGTCAGATGCTTAAACGAATGAGCCACCCAGGTGTCCTGGTCAAAGCAGTTTTATAGGCAAAGTCTGCTAAACTTTTAGTGAGTACTTCCATAGAATTTCCTTGATGTCAAAACTTGATAAAGTCAATATTTACATGTGCACACGCACGCATGAACACACACGCTCGCACAGCCATAGACCAAGTTCACTTCTGAATGTAAATGTAAACACACTAAATAGTAAAAAAACTAAGTCCAGTAACACTGTGACAACATAGGACATATTCCAGGAATACAAGGGTAAAAAGTATATGATTATCTTAAAACACACAAAACCAACTCAAGAGGACGACAAAGGGTGGGAAGGAGACTTGCTTCACATTTTGGGCCTGAGGGTCTCCTACTGCTGGATGTTGGCTCCAGAGGGTGGGGCCTCTCTGCTCCCGTGGCCCAGGCACTGTGGAGCATCAACTGTCATTGGTAGATGCTCAATAAGCACTGATTGGACAAAGTAATGGAGTCAATAATTGTCTTATTGTAACCACCAGACATGTTAGACCTCCATAGCCTTTGTCCTTCCACAAAGTCACCTGAATACTGATATCCACACTATTCATTTCTTTCTTTTAAGAAACTCTCCTAGTGCTAACCAATGATGTTTGAGCTCAGTCACACAGAGCAAGGGCTGAAGCCTCTTAACTCCATAGGCCTCCTGCCAGACAGGTGCTGTTGTGTTTCCTTCTCCTGGGCACGGGTGGTTGGGGTTGATGTCTATATGGTCAGGGGTGTCGTGGTCACTCACTCTGGCTATGTCCCCTTCCCTGGCTGCAGGCATGGCTGGAGCCATGGGAATCCCTGGGCAAACCCTGCCCAGAAGAAAATTGGGGAAATACACATACGCAGTCAGACGAGAGATGATGGAGGAGACCAGAAGTCATGTTGACTAAGCCCTCGCCTGGGTAGGCTCTATACCATCCTCACAACAGCCTTATGAGATGGAACCCAGCTTACAGAGAACACCAAGGCCCATGGAAAGACTGGCCTACATGTGCAGCTGGTGACTTGGGTATTGTCACAGGTGTTGGTGGTTTTGTGCGAGAATGTGGGCTGTGGGCAATTAAGGACTTCAGTATGAGGGGAACAGAGAGGTCGTGCTGAAGTGGGTGCCTGCTGCTGACCTTCCATAGACCCCCTCCTGGGCCAGCCTCAGAACTTGGCTATAGGTGGACACCAGGGTCTGGATGTCAGTATGTGTGGGACCACAGTCACCAAGCCTGCCCTGTTCAACCAGACCTGTGTGCAACTCCCCCTCCGCACTCTCTGCCTTGGACAGAGCCCAGAGGGAGCAGGGACACATCACTCTTAAGGCCCATGATGGGTCCCCACCTGTGCTTCCACCACAGGGAAAGCAGCACGCTGTCTGACTTTTACTGCTGGTTCAACCCCTTGCTAGAGTGTGATTGATACATCACTTAGTCTCTGTCTGCCTCAGTTTTCTTCTCTGTAAATGTGGACAGCGCTGGGTAATGTATTTGGTGCCTTATACATGCCAGGCGCTGTGTCACACAAATGCACTATATGGTGAGGGATGTTTTTACCCCTATTTTACAGATAAGGAAACTGAGGCTCAGAGAAGTTAGGTTCCCTGGCCAAAGTCATCCAGCCACTCTGTGTTAGGATTCTCTGCTTCTGTACTCCATCAGATGTCTGACTGTAGGTCTCCCTCCCCCTCCCTCATCCCCTCCTGCAGATTGCGATGAGAGTGACGGGAAGAACAGGTAGGTCCCCTTCTGTGGAGAAAAAGACAGGCTGCCTAGGGAAGGGAGCAGGGCCCTGGGGAGGGGATTCTCCATCCCATTTGCAGGACACTCCAGGTACTGCGCCATGCTGCTCTTCCCAGGCCCAGGGCAGCTGCTACTGCCAGTTCTGACCTCAGGGAAGCCAATATCCACATTTCCACCCCACCTGGGTCCTACTCTTCTTGTTGCCTCTGTTTCCCTCTACCTACCCCTCTCTGACCGCACTAGCCCTCTCCCGCCTTCAGCCCAGAGCTGCCTCTGTCTCTCCTGTTCCTCCTGCCCTGGGGCAGGGCCCCTTTTCGGGCCAACCCCTGCACCCCACCCTCACCCCCACTGTGAAAGCATAGCCTCCAGCCCTCGGAATTTCCTGGGCACCCAGACTTGTAGCCAAGGCCATGAATAGCTGTCTTAATTGCTCTCAGTTGTTGAAAGTAAATCCAACTCATCACCAACTGAATACCACAAAATTTATATTTAAAAATAGAGATAGTAAGGATTTGGAACATTAGTTGATTGAAGCATGCAAATGTAAAAGTGGTAATGTGTTTTCTAGCACAGATTTTTAGCATTTTCAGCAAGTGAATTTTTCTCCCTGAAGTCCATTTGCTCTGTCCTGCCTGTTGATAGAGTTCGTTCTGAGCTTCGTCCAAAATCAAACTGCTACTTAGGGACCCAATGGCTCATCACTTCATTCCATGTAGGTCTCAGACTCCCACACGTCTCAAAATAGCCTTGGGTTTTATAGTCAGATTCCACCGAGGGCTGCAGCCTGGACACAAGGTTAGCACGGACAGCTGTTCCCACTGCCAGTGATGCCTGTGGGCCGGCTTCTAGAACTTTCTCATGGTGGTTTTCAATATCATCCCCAGATTCAGCAAACCTTGTGACAAGCCAATTTTGGTGGAATTTTTGACAAGCCTAGAGTATTAACTATTTATAAAATATTATGACTTCCAAATAAGCACAACTTCACCAGCTAATAGCAGCCAACAGTGGCCTTCTTACCAGAAACTTTATCTTAAGTTTGCCTTTGTGTAGCTATTGAATAAATATCTTATGTGGTTCATGCTTCAGTGGTGATCGTGAACATGACTGAAGACTGTGCTTTCTTAAGCTGGTTAAACATTATCTCCTGCTGTTTTACTTTCAATGACACTTTTTATTTCTTTAGCAGGACCCTAACTCACTTTTAGTTAAGGAACTTCTTGCCCAACACCTGTTGCCATGCAAAAGTCTTCTGGAAGGAAGTGTCCTCAAGAGGAGAAGAAAGGTATATCTGGGAGTTAGAGAAGGAGTGAAGTGTGTGGAAGAGATGATGGAGGATAGTGTGCACCTTGGCCTCCGGGGCTGGTTGTTAAAGTGCACAGCTTTAAACTTCTTGCCAACCCTGGCACATCTGAGGGGCACCACCTGTTCAGTGCCTCAGTGATTCCATGTGTAGGCTATAGGGCATGAAGAACACTCCCCAGGGTGGGGGGCACTGTGGAATCTTGGGTATAGTTTGAAAAATTCCTCCTGAAAGATTGACATGGCCATCATACTTTTTCCTGCCCCTCCCCCTCCCCCAAATCACCAGAAGGAGCTACTTTCATCAACACCTTTCCTTTTCATCTTTCTTTGCTAAAGGAATCTCAGTGTTATTTGGGTTAAGATATGTCAAGTTTCAGGTGACACACTCTTTTCCAGCCTCCCAGAGGCTGGTGGTAGATATAAATCATAGTTCCTACCAGTGAGACACAAACTAAGACTTCAGCAGTGGTGGTTTGATAATGTTGGTGGAGGAGGTAGTGGTGGCGGTGGTGGTGGTGATGGTGGTGGCGGTGGTAGTGATAGTGATGATGGTGGTGTTGGTGATGGTGAGGGTGGTGAGGGTGGTGGTGATGATGGAGGTGGTGGGGGTGGCAGTGGTGGTAGTGACAGTGGTGATGGTGGGGGCGGTGCTGATTTTGATGGTGATGGTGGTTGTGGTGGGTGATTTTGGTAGTAGTGACAGTGGTGGTAGTGATGGTGTTGTTATTAGTGGTGGTGGTGGTGGTGCTGCTGCTGCTGCTGGTGGTGATGATGGAGGTGGTGGTGGTGGTAGTGTTGTTGATGGTGAAGGTGGTGATGGTGGTGGAGATGGTGGTGATTTTGGTGATAGTGATGGTGGCAAAGGTGATGGTGGAGGAGGTGGTGGTGATTTTGGTGATAGTGATGGTGAGGATGGTGGCTCTGGAGAAGCAGACACAGATGTCAGTTGCTCTTCACTCTTCACATTCCCCCCCCCCTTCCTCCTTCAGTCACACAATATCTGGAGTGGCAGTAGCCATCCTGTAATCATGAGACAGTAAGGATGAGAATTAAAAATCGTTTACTAAGGGAAGCCAAGTGGACCCTACATGCCACAGCTGAACAGTTGAACCAGTGCCAACAGAAGCCCTCCTCTGAACTTGTGGTTATATGAGAAAAATCATCCTGATTGAGCAAACCACTGTTGATCAGTTGGGTTTTCTGTTACTTGCAGGCAAACAGTACTGACAGAGGAATCCTGGGAAATGAAAAATGCCTGATGTCAACACATGTAGCATTCTCTCTGAGCACCTGCCTTCTCTGTTTTTGCACAATATTGTGCTCTTTTACTATAATTTCTATCCCTTCTTTTGTGTGTTTAGTCATTTTATACATTTTGTAGTAATTTTCAGTTAGTTTCATCACTTGAAGTATTTGGAGGCCTGATTCTCCATTGTTTCTTTTACGTCTGTCTCCTGATTTCTCACTTCCTCAACTATTTTGTAATTTTGGGAAGTGAGTTTTTTCCATAGTGCTTCTTTGTGACCTGGATTGAGAGAATTGACATTAACCTCTGCCAGACATCCATGGGGTGTGAGCAGCTCATGTTGATTTTTTCATGTTGACTTTTTGGTATGTGTAAGTACCTAGGCCATGAGGTACAATACAGTTAAACACTAAGCCTTTGTGACATGAGTCTTGAGTTTACAAATTCTCAGGGATCATTTCCCCCCACTTTGAGCAAAAACAGATAAGCATCCTTATTATCCCTCTTTGCAAGGTGCAATCTGCTTTTCCAGCAAATATGGAATATTTTGAAGTGCCACCACTGTGGGAATCTCAGGCACAACCCGGTGCCCTTTGTGGGCCCACAACCTCTTCTGCAGGTGTATAGTTACAAACCCAAGCCGCAAGGTGCATAAGCAGGCTCCATCGCCCCTCCTACCTGCACCAGGCATCTGAAGTACTACCACTGCTTCGTCTCTGGTTTCCATAACCTTTTCCATTTTGGGTCTCTGGTGTTCATCCTCATTTCTTTTTGAACTTAGCTGTGCATTTAAACAGGTGTTCATTATACTTTACCCAGAATCTAGCACAATCCCAGGTAAGGCTTTTTGGACATCAAGAGTTAGGGTTTAGAATGTCTTCTGGGCCACTATAACATCCCCACCTGCTTCCCCAGGAGCAAGAACCTCAGGAGCAAGAACTAATGAAGGGTAAGCTTTCCCAAGATTGGACTGGGTCTGACTTTTTCACCAATTTATCACTAGTGCTAGCTCAATGCATGGCACATAGTGAATGCTCAGTTGAATTTTGAATCGGGACTTGGTAATCTAACTGTTGCACATCCATGTGTGCCTTGTTAAGCCACACTAAAGTTATTTTGTAGAGAAATATTTAATAAAGTGGGAAAATGTTCTTGACATATTTTTAGTAACAAAACAAAACAAAACAAAACCAAAAGGCAGCATAGGTTACCTTGACAGCTATGCACAGTTTTAAGTCCCATTTGGAAAAGTGAAATGGCAAAAGGAAAACATAAGAGAAAGATATAATGAAAATATTAAAGAGGTTATCTGCCAGAGCAGGGTTCTAGACAATTTTTGTTTTTCTTTTTGCTCTTTTGTATTTTTTCCAAGTTTTTAAAGAAGAGAATATGCATGACTTTTGTAGGAGAACTTGTTTTGAAGGTGGTAGATAGGCCAATTTCTGTCACAGCAAGACTGTGCCAGGTCTGGATCACTCCACAGCTGACTGCCCTGGGAAGACCTGGCCTCCCCCTGACCTCCACACTGTTAGTCCTGCTGGCAAGTCCCAACACCTCCCCTTATACACCTCTAGTCCTTCTCAGGAATTGGAGCTTATGGAGGAAAAGAAGACACGAGGGCAAGAGCAATAGCATCACTAATGATAGTTAACATATATCATGCATACTCTATGCCAGGCCCATATATACTCACTTACATATTATTCATTTAGTCCTCATGACATATTATCCCAATTTTATAGATGATATGAGTGAAGCAAATACATGTTACAATAAAGCATTTATCTAGAAAGTATACTGTTTTCAAATATATTATTGTATCAGTTAACACAGGTTGAGTTTGCTGCTGTAATGAACATCTCCCAAATCTCAGGAACAAAAGCATCACATTTCTCTCTTATACTGCTTGACCATTGTGGGTAGCTGGGTACTGATATTATTTCTTTACCTAAGGACCGAGGCTCCATCTTTTGTCTCTGTTATTGTCAAGGCAAGACAAAAGGGATATGAGACTAATGTGAATTGGCTCTTAAAACTTCCTCTACTGCTTCCTGGCTACAGCAAGTCACATGACCACACCTAATTCCGAGAGGCCAGGGCATGGCCTCCTGCCACGTGCCTGGAAAGGAGAACTAAACTATTTGGGGAATGGCACTAATAACTCCTGAGGTCATCTACACTGACCCTCATAAAATTTCTTCCATTTTAGATTAGAATGGCGAGGGGCTTCCCAAAGGAGCCCATCCAGATGGCAAATAGGGCATGGGATGAGTGCCCAGGATCTAGGATCCCAGAGTTTGAGACTATTCCAGTGCATGCATCACTATGAGATGGGCCCTACCTTTCCCAAAAGGAGATCCCAAAGGGGCTAACTTCTCTAGTGAGAGAGGGATGATCTTTCACAGCTCAGAGGGGATGAAAGGCTTCAGTAGTACCATAAACCAAATTGTCACACAGCTCCATTCTCTTGAGGCTGTGTGAGCCAAGTGAGCACCTAGCCCTCAGAGCCTCAGTCTCCCCAGCTGTAAAATGGACCACCATGACCACCTGCATTTTATGGGTTCTTGTGGGGATAAAACTCACAAGATAACAAGTGCAGAGGGCATCCTAGTGCCTGGCACACATGTTCACTCATGAGTATGTTTCTTTTCTTCACCAGCTCACATGGATTATTTGCTTGTGTAGCCCTCAGTTTTTTCACTTATGTCACCGAATTGCTAATAGTGGCTGTACTTCTGTCATGACAGTTGTAGTGATATAATGTAATTTTAAGAAGCTAAAAAGCACTAGAAGGGCCTGGGTGGCTCAGTTGGTTAAACATCTGACTCTTGACTTGGGCTCAGGTCATGATCTCATGGTTTGTGGGATCCAGCCCCATGTTAGGCTTTGCCCTAACAGCACAGAACCTGCTTTGGATTCTCTCTCTCTCTCTCTCTCTCTCACTCTCTCTCTCTGTCCCTCTCCTGCTCCTGCTCTCACATGCTCTCTCTCTCAAATAAATAAATAAACATTTAAAAAAAAAAGAAACTAAAAGGACTTTAGAAAATTCAAGTTAAAAAATGTGCTCATGATAAGTGTAAACGTGTTGAACTTTTAGAAGATGTGTCTTAATTAGTGAGTCTAACATTTTTAAAAATAGGGACCCACGCTAGGCCAAGTTGGGCTGATATTTTTGCACCAGTACTAAATGTAGCTGGAGACGGTCCCTCCATTCAGTGTGTGTGTGTGTGTGTGTGTGTGTGTGAATCCCTGACCCAACCCAAGAAAGCACTGCTCTTTCCATGAGGTGAGGAAAGCACTGGGCTATCAAGGAATAATTATCATTCACCAGCAGCTTCCCCTAATCGGCCAGGCCTTGTAGGAGAGGGCAGAGGAAGCCAGGCTGCCCAGAATGGAGGGCTGTGTTTGTGTGTGTGTGTATGCATGTGTGTGTGTGTGTGCGGGGGTGGTGAGGAGGAGTGAGCCAAACAGGGGTGGGGGGAGTGGGTTGTGTGGCCAGTGAATTTGGGGCTGTGGCCCTTGGCCTCGCTTTGCTCCCTCTGGAAGGAAACCTGTGGGGTGATGGGGTGATGGGGGTCCCTGGCCCCTGCCCTGCCACTGCTCAGTTGCCAGCTGAGTCATTTCCTGTCGGTGCTCTGGATGGCAAGGTGGCTTCTTATTATCTGAGGATGAGCTGAATGTACGTGACTGCCATTCTGTCTTCCAGGAGCTCACATTAGGACCTTCCTGCCATCTTATTTCCCTCCTGAACCCCCTCTTATCCTTGGCACCTGGGAGAGTATGCATGCAGGTTCTGTGGGCACATTTGCCTGGGACAATGGAGACTTGGGAACTTCAGGAGGTACCCATGTCACCCAGAGCCCTTCCTTGTTAGTGTCACAGTGTCTAATGTCTATCCACGAAGGTAGATGGGGGACTGACTGGTGGGGTGGGCCCTGGCCATGATGGGTGGACCCCATGTAGAGACTGGGTACTTAAAGCCTCAGCACCTCTGATAGAAGATCAGCCTCAGAGCACAGGAGACAGCCCTTAGGGTCCAGAGCAGTGCCTCCAGCTAGAGTAAACAGTGGGCTGGGATCCCAAGACAAGGTGCAACACTGGTGTTAATGCATTCCAACAATGTGAAGCTGTGTGTAGGATTCTTGCCCTGCGAGGTGGAGAGAGCTAAAACCCCTAAGCTATGAAACCCAGGCTCAGAGATGTAGTCTGCCCAAGCCTGCAGTGGTGCAACCCTGGGTTCTGTGCTCCGTCCATCCATCCATCTATCCATCCATCCAACAAAGCATTTAGGAGAATCTAATCTGAGTGCTGGGGGTCTAATGCTGAATAAAACAGCTATGGTTCCTGTACTCATAAGCCCTCAGTCTGGGAGGGTGGTGGTGGGGTGGGTGAGCACTTAACTTCCCATGGCAGAAGTATGTGACTGTTTATAATTGGGGTGGTGCTGTGAGGTTGGATGAGAGGGTATAAGAAGTGTGGTTCAGGCATCAGACGTGGCCAGGGTCAGCTCAGAAGGAGGCTGAGCTGCTGGCTGTTGGATGTGGTGTATGGCAGGAGGAGGCTGTGGATACAGGAGGCAGGGCAGGGTCACACGTGAGCAATGGAAAGACGCCCTTGTGGCAGAGTCGGGGGCGGGGGAGCATAGAGGGGGAGGCCTACACATCATGCCCTATGAGGACAGGAAGCCTTCTTGAGAAGCTGTCCCCCTGAAAGTGTCATGCAGACAAGGGGGTTGCCCAACTTGGCACCCTTCCATTTGTTCTTTACATGAGGAGGATAATTATAATGCTAACAACTCGCCCTTGCACAGACTGGGCCCTGAGAAGGCTGTCGTGCCATATGGGGTTGGCATGCACTGAGATCTGCCAAGGATTGGGTCTAGTAAAGCCCACAGGCCAACAGAGTGCAGGATCCTCGTTACTGGGTCCTGCCCATCCATCTGCTGGGACTCCATCCACTTGACCAAAGAAGACAGGTGGAACTGGGCACAGACAGGGTGGGTCTTTCATGGAGGGTGTCAGGGAGACTTCTCTGAAAAGGATATGTTTTAAGAGAGTCCAGAATTATGATGAGGAGCAGAGAGCAGCCTTCTGAAGACCTCCAGTCAGAGGAAGCAGCCAGTACAAAGGTCCTGGGGCACAAACAAACTTGGCACATTGATGTGGAAGACAGTGAGGGAAAGAGGGTAAGGCAGCAGAGGAAGGCAAGGCTCAGACCCTATGGGCCTTCCTTGTAGGCCATGGTAAGTAGCTTGGGTTTTTTCCAAGTTGGGGGAAGCCATTGGAGGATTTAAGCAGAAGGGCAATACCTTCCTTCTCCTCTTGCATTTTGTCTTTTTTTCTCTCTCTCTTTTAAAAGTACATTTTATTTTTTTAATGTTTACTGAGAGAGAGAGAGAGAGAGAGAGAGAGACTGTGCATGCATGCTTGCATGTGTTTGGGAGGGGCAGAGAGAGAGGGGGAGAGAGAGAATCCCAAGCAGTCTCCATGCCCTGACTCGGGGCTCAGTCCCAAGAGCTGTGAGATCATGACCTGAAATGAAATCAAGAGTCGGATGCTTAGCAGACTGAGCCACCCAGGTGCCCCTTTTTCCCCTTTACAAAGGTCCCTCTGGCTGCTGTGTGGAGACTTGGTGGGGGAGGGGAGGGTAAGCAGATAGGAGTTGTAGCCAGTGATCCCTCAGGTGAAAGGTGGCCATACAGGGTGGTGGTGGTGCAGGTGAGGTTGTGATTAAACTGGTGTCTCTGTGGGGTGACGGAAAGAGAGGACGCAAGGGTCTGCTGGCTCATTTATCCACAGATGTTGACCTGCCAGTCAGTGCTGGGGTCTCAGGTGTGCACACAGCGATGAAGGGAGCCTCATGCCTGGAGGAAACACATGAACAAGTCGATGCGCAGCTGCCTGAGGTGACAGACAGTGGTGGGTGGCCCTGTGTCTGCAGCTCAGGGGCGAGGTCTGGGCTAGTGTGGTGGTTGGAGTCCCGTGGGTAAAGCTTGCCCACCTCAAACCTTATGGGCAGGCACAGGATCACCAGGGGAGGGGCGTCTATGGGTGTCCCCAGCTGTGGTGGTCCAGTGCTAGGTGGTTGGCAGAATCAATACCTGGTCTCTCTTTGCCCCATCTGCTGGTGCCTCCCACTGGCTGAAGGTGACAGGAAACCAGAGGGCAAAGGAGACCGCAGAGGCTGTCCGGTGGGTGGAGGAGGCTTGATCAGAAAGGGCAGGCTGAAGAAGCTGGCAGCTGGCCGACATGCTTGGGGTGGGGTCTCTGCACTCAAGTCCCTGCTTGGTCCTCTTTTCCCTGAAGACCCGCTTTCTCCTGGATTTCTCTCAGCACAAGACCTGTCGGGTAGATTCTTGACGTCTGTATTTACACATTTCAGGCCGGAGGGAGAGAGAATTTGAGCAAGTGGCTCTGGCTGGGTGTCCAGCCTGCTCCAGAGAGCCCCAGCTGGGGAGGAGGCTGGGCACATGTGTGCCATGTCTGGGTGGGGAACCTGTCAGAGAAAGGCCTTCTGTGGGCTCAGCACAAGCTCTTGTCATCCTCGTTGGGTCTGGGCAAATTCAAATTTATCTGGGCTGCTGACCCTTCACCGGGGGTTTTCCACCTGTCCCATGCCAGGCTCTGACCTGAGCCCCAGCCACAAGTTCTGGGCTCAGCTGGCCTGTGGGGAAAGCTATGTACTTTCAAGACCAGAAAGGCGCATCAGTGGGCTGGGGTGGGCGGGGGGGGGGGGGGTCGTCCAGAGGCAAAGCCAGGAGAAGAGGCCAAAAACTCCCAGTACCACATGCAGCCACTGAATTACTGCCTCTTTTCTTGGCATTTTCTGGTTTTGTTTTTCCCCAAGAAAATTTTGCCATGAACCTGTCATGCATTTGGGTCACCCTTGATCTCTACCTCAAGGACAATTTCCTCTGTCAGGGTGGGCCTTCCAGGAGCCCACGTCCCCTGGCATGGGAGTGAGGTGGGGTCTGAGGCCGACTGAAGCAGTGATCAGCAGGGAGGCCAGGTGACAGGGCTGTGTCTGCTGTGTGTCTGCATATAAAGTGTGTGGAGCCCTCACACGTCATGTTCCTGCGCTCTCAGTCCTACCCTGTGCTGTAGATAAAGCAGGTAAAATGAGGCCCTGACAGAATTTTCCAGAGGTCCAGCTAGCAAAGTGGTGAGCAGGGGCTGGAATCTCTGGGTGCCCATCCCTGTCCTTGAAGCCAGGAGGGATGGCCCCTGATGCATGCATCCAAATGTGCACATGCACATGCACACTCGCCCATACCTGCTCGGACTGCCCATCCGCATGTATGCCCACAACTCCGCATACCTACCCATCCCTGTCCTTGAAGCCTGGAGGGATGGCCCCTGATGCACGCATCCAGATGCACACACGTGCATGCACACTCGCCCACACTCACTCGGACTGCCCGTTCGCATGTATGCCCACACTCCCCATGCCTGCCTGCGTCACATGAGGCTGCTTTCCCAGCACACATGTCCCTGGGTGCCTGGCTTGGCTGCTTCAGGGAGTGGGGATTTGGAGGGCAGAGGTAAAGAGAGATGTTTCCTAATTCGAACCATTTCCAAGCCATTGTCTGCAGATGCAGCCCTGCGGCCCACCGCATTTTTCACAGGCGCTGCCTTGCCAAGAAAAAAAGGAGCCTCTGCCAGCAGCCGAGGGGGAAGCTGTGCAGCATGGCAGGCCTGACTTCCGTGGGCCTCCAGTGGGAGCTCCTGCCATGGCCGCGTCTGGCATCCTGGGCTGGCGGGGCTGGTGGGCGATGGCCTCCCGCCCAGGGTGGGCACAGCCCACTCCTCCCGCTCTTGGGTTCACCGTCTTCCTGGCCCAGCTGGCGAGCTGTGCTCCTGCAGGCCTTCCATGTCTCATTCTTTCTTTTCTTTATTTTAAAAAAAAAATTGTTTTGATTTTGTGAACAGGCAGAGTATTCAAGTGCCAAGAGCCGTACCCGGCTCTGCCCCATTCCCACTACCTTATCTACCTTCCTATGGCAGCCAGTATCACACATTTTTGGCATGTCCTTCCAGAGATATTTTCTGCATATTCAAGCAAATGTGTGTGTCAATTCCCGTTTCCCCCAACTTGTGCCAAAAAGGCAGCACACTCTGCACACTGTTCTTCTCATTGCTATTTTCACTCAAGGATGTGATGCTGGAGCCCACTGTGTCCGGGCAGAGGAGGTCCTTCCTAGTTTTTGCAGTTCCGTTATAGCTCCTGGTATGGAGGAATCATAATTTACTTAACCTGTGGTGCATCCAATTTTCCAAGCTCCTGTGTGCATCTCCCAGCATGTGGCCAGCGCTGTGGCCAGGTCCAGAAGGAGGCAGGAGGCAAAGGCCATCAGTTATTACATTTGGTGAAGGAGAGCAGGGCTCTCTGCTGTCCCTCCACTCTGATGATGCTGTGGGGAAAAAACCCCATGTTCACGTGGACCAGGTCCGAGAGGATGCAGACAAAACGGGAACTGATGTGGGTGAGGTTGGAGTGCTGGTCTTGTCCACCTGCATAAGAGCAATTGTTGTCACGATGGCAACAGGACATGATGGCAACCTGATGGCAAAGGAGTGTTATGATAGCATGTTTGTAATTTTAACAAATTATATCAAAAAATTTAAAAATTTGAGTATGGTTGGCATATGATGTTTTAGTTTCATGTATACAACATAGTGATTCAAGTTCTCTGTACTCTAACAAAGTACATTTTAAAATATAAGGCACATGTTTAGTGCCCACCATTGAGACCCTGTCCCTTTGGGGTTGGGACTGTCCTCGCCCTGCCCCTCCATGTGTGGATGCTTCATGGCGGCTGAACAGGCCACACTGTGATAGGTTCCCATGTTCAGATTTTAATTCCACCCCTTGTCCCTCTCCCAACAAAGTCACCAGGTCTTGTGGGACTATTTCACCATCCTCCCAGTGCCCCCTCATTGAAAGCCAGCCATCCCATAGCTCAGTTCTAGGGCTTTCTGTTTTCCAAAGCAGGGGAATGGGAGTAAATCAAGATTTAATGAGCATGTACTAGGCGCCAGAGCAAAGGGAAAATAAGGGCTGAATTATAGGGTAAAGTCAGTGGTATATTGGTATTCAACAATCATCTCATAAAGTCTGACACAAGTATTGAAAGTGGAAAGGAAATTTGAAATTGAATTTCTTGGTGGCCAAAGCCAGTCCTTTTAGAAAATGCAGACTTGTGGATATATGCATTCTTGATATATGACAAAACTGGCAGAGTGGTAAGAAAGGAAAACTTAAAAAATTTTTTTTTATTTAAAAATTTTTTTTTATGAACTGTGCTGGGATAAGTGAGTATCTAAGTGGAAAAAAGAAAACAGCCTTGACCCCCATCTCACACCAGGCACAGTCAACTTTGTGTGGGTTCAGATTTAAATGGGAAAGGCAAAATAACACAGTCTTAGAAAGTAATACAGGTGTATCAGCCAGGGTTCAACTAGAGAAGCAGAACTAGTAGCTGATTTTGTGTGTGTGTATGTGTGTGTGCATGGATTCAATACATGGCTTACACAATTGCGGGGCTTGGCTAAGCAAGGCTGAAGTCTACAGGGCAGGCCATCAGGAAGGAGGACCCATTGGCTATTGGAATCTGGCTCGAGGAATGGCTAAGCCCTTTGGGAAAGGCCTCACTCAACTGGTTGAGTCAGGCCCATCCAGGATAGTCTCCCTCTTGATTATCTTAAAGTCAACTGATTTGGGACTTTAATCACGTCTGTGAAATCCCTTCCTGGAAGTACCTGGGAGAAGGTATCTGCATGCTCTGTGGCTGCTGACCCCCTCTGTCATCTGGCTCTCAGGAAAGAATGTCCCTTGCCACCCTGTAGGCCCCCTACCTGAAACTAGAAAATAGCTTATAACTTTGGGGTAAGAAGAGACTTTTTAAGCAGGATATAAAAAGCACAAACCATAAAGAGAAAGTCTGATACATTGGGCTACATTAAAATTAGGAATGCCTGTTGATCAAAGATATGATGAAAGATGTACAAAAGCAAGCTAAGAGTGGGAGAAGGTATTTGCAGCACATATAACTGGTAGGGGGCTCATATCCATAATACATAAAGAGTTTCTACAAATCAACAAGGAAACACAAACACCACAACAGGAAATTGGGAAAGAGACTTGAAAAGGTACTTCACAAAAGACTTAATCCAAATGACCAGCCAACACATGAAAACTCAACCTTGTTAGTCAGAGAAATGCAAATTAAAACCAGAGTGAAATACTTCTAGTGGTTTAAAAATATGCCCACAAATTCTTTAATACTCCTCTTTTCAGTAGGTGGACCTTAATTCCTCTCCCCTTGAGTGTGGACTGGACTTAAGTAACTCACTTTGAAAGACTAGGATATGGCAAAAGTAATGTGTGTCACCCCCAACACTAGGTCATAAGGGACAGTGTGGCCTCTCTTTCTCTTGGATCACTGGCTGGGGAAGCCTGATGCCACGTCAGGAGGACAGTCCAACAGCCCTGTGGAGAGGTACATGTAGTGAGGAATGGAGGACTTCTGCCATCTCCTGAGCACACCATTTGAGAAGCATGTTCTCCAGCCCCAGGCAGACCTTTGGATGAGTGCAGCCTTGGCTGACTTCTTGACTGCAACCTTGTGAGGGATCACTAGCCAGAGCTGCCCAGATACCCTCTCCTGGCTTCCTGACCCACAGAAACCTTGACATTTGCTGTTTTAGGGTAATTTGTTATGCAGCAACAGGTAACTAATACAATACCTTTACCACCAGGATGGTGTGCACCTGGCTGGCTTGGTTGGTAACTGGTGATCTTGAGGTTGTGAGTTTGAGCCTCACAATGGGTGTAGAGATTACTTAAAAATAAAATCTTAAAAAAAAAAAGACTGATAACACCATGTGTTGATGAGAATGTGGAGTAACTGGAACTCATAGTCTGCTGGTAGGAGTGTCAACTGCTACAACCATTTTGGAAAAAAATCTGGTATTTCTATTTCTGCTGTTTTCTACATAATTGAAGGTCTCCATTTCCAACGCCCCATCCCCATTGACCCAGGAATTCCACTTACAGGAATAGTATCCAATGGAAATGTATCTAGATATGCACATGAGACAAAATGTTCCTAATAGCATCCGTAATTGCCCTAAACAGGAAGTGGGTCCAAAGTCAACTTGCAGTGTGTTCATACAACAGCATACTGTAAGTTATGAAGATTAATGAATTGTGGCTACAGGCAACAACATGAATGAATCTCATAAGCCTAAGTTCTGATGAAAGAAGGCTGAGACAAAGAGTACTAATTGTATAAATTCACTTACATGGAGCTACCCTTGGTGAGGTGCAGGGGACCCAGGGGCTTCTGGGGGGTTGGCAATGTTTTCTTTATTTGGGTGGTGGTATTATGGATGTTCACTACACTATCAGCACATTCTTTTTTGTTTTGTTTTGTGCCTTTTTCTGTGTGAATGTATACCTTAAAAAGGATTTAGGGTCACCTGGGTGGCTCAGTCAGTTAAACATCTGACTCTAGATTTCGGCTCAGGTCATGAGCTCACGGTTTGTGAGATTGAGCCCTGCATTGGGCTCTGTGCTAACAGCATGGACCCTGCTTGGGATTCTCTCTCTGTTCCTCTCTTTCTCTGCCCCTCCCTTCCTTGTGCTCTTTCTCTCTCTCAAAATAAATAAATACAAACTTAAAAAACATAAAAAAGATTTCAAAATCCCCAACAAGTCAACAGCATAACAACAAAACCCTGGTTTTATGGGCCTCTCTTAACAGCCCTCAGTGTGGCTGCAGAGACAATCCTGATGGGCCAAACCACACAGTCAGACCTGAATCTCTCTGATAGGTGTGATCTCCTGGAATCCATGCAATGTGTATTCACCAGGTAATCCTTTGTGAATAATATTTCTTTGACTAACGCTAGAGAACAGAGTTTGAGATATGTTCTCTGGTGAGAGCCTGAAGCACTGCTGCTCAGCAGGCCTGACCAGAGGCCGATGCTCCCACTTTAGAGACTGAATGGGACCCTGGGAGAGCTGACATCCTCTTAAGATACCTGGGGAGTCTCAGCTTGCTTCTCTGCTGAATCCATATGACCTCCTTCACTCAATGGGCAAGGGAAACATGGCTGTGGGGGACTTAGGCTGGACAATGTTGAAGCTGGAGTTGCCGATTGCCCCAAGACCAAAGAAACATCTCAACATGTTTGCCCCATCTTGTATTTAAATGGTGTAGTCAGGCCTCTTGTGCGTAAGGCTATGGAATGAGCTGAGGTGACTACATGGTGTGTGCAGTCGTGGCTCCAGTCACCTCCATGTCCTTCTGCTTATGGAAACAATGTAAGCTGCTCGGGCCCAGGGTGGCCCGATGCCACCTGGGCATCTCACCACAGGGCTGGCCAGTGACCTATGGGAGGGGGATGGTGGTTCTTGAGCCAATCTGATGGGTCCCTCTGCAGTCTCTGCCCCTCCAGAGCTAGAGAGGAAGCAGCCAGACCTAGGAAATTTGGACAAAAGCCTCAGACTTTGTTCCTTTCTCAGAAGTTGGGGGCACCTCTGGTCCTTCACACAGCTCTCCCAGGCTGTCCCTGGTTCCTGTGGCCTAGGCCTCAACCCCATCCATGTTTCAAGAGAGAGCCAATTGCTTTCTTGGTAGAAGAAAGAATAAGGCAGAAAGCAGAGGAAGGCAGCCCCACTGAATATCAGAATGGAAGGTTTTGTTTGCAAGAAACAGAAAATCTACCTCAAATTGACTGAAACGATAAAGACTATTAAAAAAAATTAAGTTACAATTCACTATTTGAAATGTATGGTTCAGTGGTATGTTCACAGAGTTGTGCAATTGTCACCACTTCCTAAGTGCAGAACATCTCCTCACCCCTGAAAGGGATCCTGTACTGTCAATTCCCGATTCCCTTCACACCTGGCCACTGGCAACTATAAGCCTACCTTCTGTATCTTCAGATCACCTATTCTGGATGTTTCATGTAAAATGGAAGATTTCTGTGTCTGGCTTCATTCACCGAGCATTAGATTTTCAAGGTTCACACTTGATGTAGCATGTATCAGTACCTCATTCCTTACTCTGCTGAACATAGATATATGAGTTAATTTCTGAAACCTCAGTTCTGTTAAATTTATATATATATATATATGTATATATATATACATATATAATTTTTAAAAATTTTTTAATCTTTATTTATTTTTGAGAGAGAGAGAGAGAGAGAGAGAGCACAAGCAGGGAAGGAACAGAAAGAGAGGGAGACACAGAATCTGAAGCAAACTTCAGGCTCTGAGCTGTCAGCACAGAGCCCAGTGCAGGGCTTGAACCTATGAACTGTGAGATCATGACCTGAACCAAAGTCAGATGCTTAACCGACTGAGCCAGCCAGGTGCCCCAATATGTATATATATATTTTTTCTTATGCCAGTTTAGTTTAAAAAGTTTGTTAAATGTTTATTTATTTTTGAGAGACAGAGAGATAGAGCATGAGTGGGGGAGGGGCAGAGAGCGAGGGGGAGACGCAGAATCTGAAGCAAGCTCCCGGTTCTAAACCATCAGCACAGAGCCTGATGCAGGGCTCAAACTCACAAACCACAAGATCATGACTTGAGCCAAAGTCAGACAATTAAGTGACTGAGCCACCCAGGCGCCCCATCATATAGTGTTGATTATTGTAGCTTTTCCATAAGTTTCGAAGTTGGGAAGTGGGAGTCATCCAAATTTGTCCTTTACCAAGATTGTCATGGCTATTCTGATTCTTTGCATTTTTTAATATGAGTTTTGGAACCAACTTGTCCATTTCTGTGAAAAGGAAAGTTGGAATTTTGATAGGGATTGCATTGAATCTGTAGAGCGTGTCTTGGGACACATTGACATTTTAATGACATTAAGTCTTCCAATCCATGAATGCCGGATGTCTTTCCACTCACTTAGGTCTTATTTAATTCCTTTCAATGAATGGTGTTTTATAGTTTTCAGTGTACAAGTCATATTCATTTGTTAAATTTGCTCCTAAGTATTTTATTTTATTTTTGCTTCTACTGTTAATAGAATTGGTTTCTTACCTTCATTTTTGGATTATTCATTGCTAGTGTAGAAATATAGGTGACTTTTGTAAATCGATCTTGTATTGCCAAACTTTGCTGCTATAATAGTATGTGTGTGTGTGTGTGTGTGTGTGTGTGTGTGTTCCTTAGGCTACTGTATGCACAAGATCATGTCATCTGCAAGTAGATAGTTTAACTTCTTCCTTCCCCATATGGATACTTTTTGTTTAATTTTCTTGTCTAGTTGTCCTGGCTAGAACCTTAGTACAGTGTTGATTTGAAGGGCCTCCTTTTGAAAAGCTTTAGTGGAAACCCATCCCAAGAACTTCTTCCTATGTAGCACTGGCCACAATTAGTCACATGGTCACTTCTCTCCCAAGGGAGGCTGGGAAATGTAATTTTTCCCATGGGCACATTTCTGTGTAAAAAAATCAAGGTTCTTTTACTAAGAATAATAGAGGAAAGAATGAATATTTTTGTAGGGATCCAGTGGTCCATGTCACATTGTCTCCTACAAGTAAAATTCAAGAATTCAGCCCTCATTTCTCTGTGATTCTTCTGTATTCAACTCCACAGCCAGTCTCATCTCAGGCTGACTTCTGCATGGTAGGTTGCAAAATGACTTTCACAGTTCCAGGCCTCACTCCTGCACAGTTACATGATCTAGAGGTAGAGAAAGTACCTGTGTCTCAGGATTCCTGCCAAAGTATCTGGCGATTTGCTCTAATTGGATCAACTTAGGTCACATGCTCATACCTGAACCAATCACTGAGGCCCACTGGATGGAATGTGCTGTTGAGATTAGCATATATATACCTCTCACCTCCTGGAGCTGAGGGCAAGTTGAGATGTTGGTTCCCCTATATCCACTCCACTCTGGAGAGTCTGGTATTGGGACTGAGAACCTGTGGGCTGACTGTGTGCACGCGTGTAGCTGGAAGCCATGCTTCATTCCTTACCCCAGCTGTCAGATCTGGTGGGCTTAGGCCCATTGCCAGTGAACTCTCACCTCCACCTCCACCAGAGAGGGGTCTGGCCACCCCTCTCATCATCCCAGCCATTGTACAGCCCTGGGACAGTGATGATGATTCCCATCTTTAATGTTAATGGTATAAGCATTGATGGTAGTACCCTATTTTACCTGATGAGTAAAAATATGCCTGTAAATTGAGGAAGTGGAAACCCCATTCTATTTTTCCAACTTCTAGCTTTTTCAGAGGTGCGTTAGTGTTATTTCTGATTGTGTGTCTGGTATTCATGGGTTCTCACACTTGACCTCCAGGTTTTGGTGGCTGAGAACTGTGGAGTTAGGCAGGTAGGAGTGAATCCTGGTTCCACTGTTTACCGGCTGGGTGACCTTGGACACATTATTTAGCCTCTCTACACCTCTGTTTTCTCCACTGTAATATATGTTATGGGTGGGTCCTGCTTATCTTATGGGGGTTGGGAAAATTGAATAGAAGATTTGTGTAAAACACATGGCACATTTAAAGTCAGTAGATAGAGTGACAATGACAAAGACGAAAGTGTGCCGTGTCAAACATTTGCTGTCCACTCATTCACTCTCAGCCCTGAGAGCTGCTAATTCCTCCTGTTCACTGATCTGTTTTCTCATTTCCTCATTGCTGACTATGCTGCAGCAAACGAAAGTAGAACTTTGAACAACGGGTCATAGAAACCAAACCACCTTCACGCTGCTCAGGCAAAGAGGGCATTTGTCCCAGGCATTCACCTGGGACAGCCAGGACTGGGAGGGAGGTCAGGTGGGCTCCAGGGATGGAGCCTGGCTTCATTGTAGCCCCTGAGCTTGCTTTTCCTTGGGCTGTTCTCACTTCTCACTTCGTCCTTGCAGGGTTGGGAAGATGGATTTCAGCTCTCCAGGCTTACCTCCTCCTGGCTAGCCCTACAAGGAGAGAGTGTCAGGGCAGGGGAGAGTGAAGTACAACAGGGTGGATCTTTCACTCCAGTGGTACTAGAAGTGGGGGATGGGAGAACTTTCTGGGCCCAGCACTAAGACAAACAAAGACCATCTGGTTCCTTTGGGACAGAAAACCTGGCAGCTTAGAGTTTCTAGATGAGTGATAGAAAGGAATTTACACTTCATAGCCTGTCATCTCCAGCATAAGGTGCCCCTCAGGGCCCGCCTGGCTATAGTTTCATTCTAGGTGTGTTTCTTGCCTGATCATGAGCCTGATGCCAGATTCTGGATGCCTGGAGGTCCAGCCTCAGCTGCTGAGGACTGTTTCACACCTTTGTCATTGCTGTTACCTACCCTGGGGTTCTAGTTCATGCGTGTGGGCATGGGACTTTCTTGCTTCTCTCTCGCAGCCTGGCACAAGTTCCTTCCTGAACACACCTTCCTAGTCCTACTTGACCAATGGAATGACTGGTGCCTCCCTTGGGCCCTGCTATCACCACCCATGCTGTACTCTTGGAGTTTCCCTGTCTGCCCACCAGCTCAAGGGCAGGGTAGGCTTATTCTTCTCTGGGCTCCCAGCTCCTAGACCAGGGCTGGGCCAGTGGAGATGCTGGGGAAAATCATGGTGGGTAGTGGTAAGATTAAGATGGCCATGGGGCCCATTGGGCCTTGGCTTGACAGCTCCTTTATAGGTTAGTTTCAGGGTCACTGCATAAGCTCACATGTAACCTGTTTGGCTTAGTCTGGCTACCTTGCAGACAGGTCTTTCTCTTATGAATTATTCTTCAAACACCAGACTTTCTGCTGCTCCATTTGTGTCCCTGCTCAGCATTCCCATAGGCAGTGGGGCCCGGGGTCCTCTGTGAGGAATGTGGCTCCGTGGTCCAGGGCAGTGTTGCCAATGGGCTCATCTCAGCCAATTTTATCAGAAACCAGGTCTGCCTGACAGTGGAGCACAAGACCTCCCCTCTGCACTAGCCCCTAGGGACTGTTCCTCCCTGCCCCTCCAGACCATATGGTCACCATCCCTTTCTCAGTCTTATAACTGGCCCTTTGCTTGCTGAGTCTTCTACTAGGGACTCCCCAGTTAGGGTGGAGCTTCTGGAATGTGGGTACCAGGAGCTTTGCCTCCTGTGTCCTGATCCTGCCTAATGCTGTCCTTGGTACATTGTTTGGTCAGGGGCGACGTTGAGCAGTGGTTCTCAACCATTTTGATCTTTGTGAAAGAGGACTTCAGCTATCTCCATTTTGACCTCGGTCTCTATACTTTCTAATTGATTAAGTTCTTCTTTGAAGCTTATATTTCAAGTCAGGCAAAAGACCTGGGGGACAAGGCAATCCCTGCTGGGAACATTAACTACCCCAAGTCAAAGATCCACCTGAGCTTGACTGCTCACTTGCATGTAAGTACTGACCTTTGTCCCATGTTTTCCTTATATAAACCTGGAAATATTTTGGGCACTTTGGAGACAGTCTTTGGGACACTAGTCTGCTGGCTTCCTGGTGTTGGCCTCACTGAAATAAATTCCTCTCTTGTTTCACCTCTGCTCATTTCTCTGTCTTTGGATTTTGTCAGCAGTGAGTGGCTAAGCCTGGCCTGTTTGGGGACCCAGAAGCCCCAGTTACATCAGGACCCCTTTGTGTCCTTAAAAATTATCCAGCACCCCAAAGAGCGCCTGCTTCTGTGTGGTGTGCTGTGCTGGAGCTCTCTCTCCCCAAAGGGCTTTATTGCTTGGATACCTGGTTGTTTAATATTTACCAGTGCACCATGGTTATACCTGTCTATGTTCTATTGCACCATGTAAAATTGAGAACCTTGTAAAACAAGAGTACACCGCATACTTCATCAACTATGAGAGTGAGGATGTATTACACATCACCGGCCTTTGGATAACGCCTGGATATATTCATGACAGAATGAAAGTAAAAAAAGGCAAATGATGTCTTGACATTATTGTGAAAATAATTTTGACCTTTCAGACACCCTGGGAGGGTCCTGAGGCCAGGAGTTCCCAAGCCACATCACAAATTTTGTAATACCATCAGTAGCTGTCTCTTTTATGGACTGAACATTTGTGTCCGCCTAAATTGTTATGTTGAAATCCTAATCAGGGTGATGGCATTAGGAGTTGGGGCCTTTGGGAGGTGGTCAGGTTGTGAGGGTGGAGCGCTCGTGAATGCAGTTAGCCTGGGAGATGATCTTGCTCGCTCTTCCTGGCCACATGAGGACATAGTGAGGAGACAGCCATCAGGGAATCCCGAGGAGGCCTCTCACCAGGCATGGGATCTGTGAGCCCCTTGATCTTGGATGTCCAGCCTCCAGAACTGGGAGAAATGAGGATACTGTCTGTAGTATTGGGTCATAGCAGCCTGAGCCGACGGACACAGGCCCTACGTGCATACGCTTTACAGCAGCTGTGTAACAGGAGATGAGGATCACAGTGGCTGCTCTAACCCTTCCAGGCAAGTGGAAAAGAAAATTACTGGAGCCTGATTAGGGGAGTGTCCTGGGAGGGAAAGAGGGTTCTCCATGGACTTTAGATGGCCATGCAGGTGCAGCATCTGGGCTTCCTAGGGGTTGGCTAAATGGCTTCCTAAGCAGGGAGAGAATTAAAGCAGGGCTGACACCCGGACTGCCTGCCTGGAGTGGCCAAGGGCCCAAGCGCCTGTGAGTTGAAATGCCCACAGGATATGGCTGGACTCGAGCCCTGTAGACCCCCAGCAGGAAAGCTGTGCTCTGGATGGGATACTAATGGAGCAGTGGGGCCAGGCACTGATGCCTGGATGGCAGGGCCAGGGCCCCTGGGACCACTCCCCTGAAGAGCTCCCACACGCTCAGGAAGGAACCTGTCTGGGCACTTCCTCCAAAGGTGGGGCCACGTTTGGCCAGGGAGGGCCTTTCCCTCAGCCCTAATCCTCAGGCCACACTTGTGAGGGGAGCACGGGTAGTAGACTGCATGTTATCGAGACTAGATGCAAGGATGCTTTTCTTCGGGGTTGGAGTTTTTAATACTTGGACAAATCCAAAGAGAGATTTGACACACATGGCTGAGAGTGATTGGAGGAAAAATAAAAACCATTTTGTATTCACACCACTGACTTCAGACTCAGAGGCAAGCTCAATGTTCCAGTTTTCCCTCCCCACTGCCCAGGCAAGGGTGAAACATGCAGGGAGGTCTCTAGTACACAGTGAGGTGCCAGAGAGATGGCTGGTGTCCAGTCAGCTGTCCCTATCTGCTGTGTCCTGACTGCTGGGTCCTATCTTCTGTCTTGTCTGCCATGTTATGTCTGCCGTGTCCTACCTACTGTCTCCCTTGTCTTCTGTCCCCTGTCTGCTGTGTCCTGTCTGCTCTCTCCCCCATCTGCCGTGTCCTATCTGCTGTGTCTTGTTTGCTGTCCCTTGTCTGCCATGTCCGGTCTGCGTCCCCTGTCTGCTGTGTCCTGTCTGCTGTCTCCTATCTGCTGTCTCCCCTGTCTGCTGTGTCCCGTCTGCTGTGTCCCGTCTGCTGTGTCCTGTCTGATGTCCCCCGTCTGCCGTGTCCTATCTGCTGTCTCCCCTGTCTGCTGTGTCCTGTCTGCTGTCTCCTGTCTGCCATGTCCTGTCTGCTGTCCCCCATCTGCCGTGTCCTGTCTGCTGTCCCCCATCTGCTGTGTCCTGTTTGCTGTCTCCTGTCTTCCACGTCCTGTCTGCTGTGTCTTGTGTGCTGTCCCCCATCTGCTATGTCCTGTCTGCTGTCACCCCTGTCTGTTGTGTCCCATCTACTGCGCCCTGTCTGATGTCACCCATCTGCTGTGTCCTGTCTGCTGTCTCCTGCCTGCAATGTCCTGTCTGCTGTCTCCCGTCTGCTATGTCTTGTCTGCTGTCCCCCGTCTGCCGTGTCCTGTCTGCTGTCTCCCCTGTCTGCTGTGTCCTGTCTGCTGTTCCCCGTTTGCTGTGTCCTGTCTGCTGTCTCTTGTCTTCCATGTCCTGTCTGCTGTGCCCTGTCTGCTGTCCCCTGTTTGCTGTGTCCCATCTGCTGTCCTTGTCTGCCGTGTCCTGTCTGCTGTCCCTTGTCTGCTGTGTCCTGTCTGC
>NW_026057584.1:109202560-109202799 GCF_023721935.1 Panthera uncia
TCTGCCGTGTCCTGTCTGCTGTCCCTTGTCTGCTGTGTCCTGTCTGCTGTCCCCTGTCTGCGGTGTCCTGTCTGTTGTCCCCTGTCTGCCGTGTCCTGTCTACTGTCCCCCGTCTGCTGTGTTCTATCTGTTGTCCCCTGTCTGCTGTGTCCTGTCTGCTGTCCCTTGTCTGCTCTGTCCTGTCTGCTGTCTTTTGTCTTCCACGTCCTGTCTGCTGTGCCCTGTCTGCTGTCCCCTGT
>NW_026057584.1:109202899-109273468 GCF_023721935.1 Panthera uncia
TGTCCTGTCTGCTGTCCCCCGTCTGCCATGTCCTGTCTGCTGTCCCCTGTCTGCTGTGTCCTGTCTGCTGTCCCCTGTCTGCCGTGTCCTGTGTGCTGTCCTTGTCTGCCATGTCCTGTCTGCTGTCCCCTGTCTGCCGTGTCCTGTCTGCTGTCCTTGTCTGCCATGTCCTGTCTGCTGTCCCCTGTCTGCTGTGTCCTGTCTGCTGTCCTTGTCTGCCATGTCCTGTCCGCTCTCCCCTATCTGCTGTGTCCTGTCTGATGTCTCCTGTCTTCCATGTCCTGTCTGCTGTGTCTTGCTGTCCTGTCCTGCTGTGTACTGTCTGCCGTGTCCTGTCTGTTGTGTCCTGTTTGCTGTCCCTTGTCTGCTCTGTTTACCGTGTCTTACTTGCCATCCCTTGTCTACTTTTGGGAGGGAGACACCTGCCTTTCAGAGGTAGTCTAGCCTGATCTAATGGAATACAATTTATCTTATAGGTTCCTCCTTGCCCTCAATGCCAGACTCATTGCTGGGGGGTTCATCAGAGACATGTGTCTCTAGGTGGATGAGCATTCTTTTCCCACCAGCTTCTGACTTCCTTCTCAGGGCCAGTGTCATGGAGGGCCTTCTGTGTGAGCTGAATTCAGAGAGAAGCCCTTATGGAAAAGCAGGGGTTTGCCACATGTCAGGAGCTGGGGGCCTGACTGGGGTTCCCTCCCAGTCCCCTTGCATCTGCTTCTTGGGTCAGGGGCTGAGCTGGGTGGGGATCCCTCCTGAAGATCATACCCTGGGGTGGGGTCACTGAAAGCTGTGTGATCAGGGGTGACAGGGGTCAGCATTCTTCCTTGGAGCTGGCCCACTGGGCACACAGACAGCTTTGGGGGTGTGCAGAGGAAACCTTCGGGCTAGACTGGGATTGGGGCAAGAGTTCCAGCTCATCTGTGGGAGGGGAGCGCCTCCCTTGCTTTCCCAGCCCTGCTCCCTGAATCCCAGGAGGCCTGGAGAAGCAGGCAGAGGCTGAGACAGGGGTGCATTTTTGGAATTCCAAGCATGTCTGCTTCCTTTCCAGGGCCAGGCTCTAGAAGCCAGGCCTAGAAGCCAGGAGCCGGTTAGTCCCACCCCAAAGGTCTGGGAGCGGGGTCTTCTCAAAATGTTGCCAGCTGAAACCCCTCCTCCCTGTCAGGCCTTCCCAATCCCCCACTAGCCTCTGCTAAGGGGTGGAGGGTGGAGTGGGGGGGTGGGGCATCCCCCAGCCTCATCCCGACTCTGGTGGGGGACTTAGCCCCCAGGACACATGGTGTTAGAAAAGGCCACAGAAAATGACATCACTTAATTTACAGATCAAAATATCATAGGGAGTTCTTTTAAAAGAGGTTTACATGGGATGTTGTGTAACCACTGAAATGTTAAACATTTTTAAAAAGCTCAATTTTATTTTGTTCTTAACTTTTGGCTATAACTCCAAGCAAAGACGTAAGTATGTGTGTGTGATGTTACTGACAAAGCTGGACATTTGGCTCTTGTGACATGACCATAGGAAGTGTCTCTTTTGAAAAGAAAAGTCTGTCAGCTTGTCAGTTTCCCTTTCCACCCTGCTGGCCTCAGGGCCTGGGTGGTGGCCTGGTGCTCCCTTTCATCTGGTCACCCGCCCCCTGCTGACCCCTCTTTACAAGGGTTCGGGGTGTTAAGGCAGCAGCTTTCCACATTCCTTGGCTTTACCACATCCTTCATTTCTCTTGCAAGATTTGGCATTTCTGTCTGCAAAACGTCTGTCAGGTGTGTGTGTCGACGTCTGTCGTCAGGTGTGTGTATCGCTGGGCGAGGCAGCAGGGGAGACTGGAGTTAAGACACCATAGACATCTGCATGTGGTCCTAAGAGGTCCTTTGTGAGAGGGCTTTCTTACACTGTGACCTTGGCTTTCCCACCCCCACCTATGGGGAAGCGGGTGCTGGAGATCTGGATGAAGAAGGCCTGGGACCTGCCGCTCCTGCAGATGCCATGATCTCCACCCTCCCTGCCTGGCCAGACTGGTGCCCAGGCTGGAATGTCCTTCTTCAGCCCCCCCTCTCCCTCCTCTCTCCAGGCCAGCCAGAGAGGCCCAGTCCCCTCTTGATTGTGACTGCTCTCCACAACAGCTGTCCCTAGGCAGCACCCTTGGTGTGCGAACCTGACGTCCCCCACCAGCCTGCGGGACTGGCGATGGCTGTCTGCAGCTGAAATTGAGCTTGCATTTTGAGTCAGGTCCTGCCCACTCCAGCTGAGGTGTGGGTCCTCAGGGGAGCTGCTATGAGGAGCCGGCCTGCCTGCTGGGGCCCTCTCTTGGACTTCAGACTGCTGTCTGAGTGGCCCTGCCCTGCCACAGCCCTGCATTTCGAGGGCTCCCAGACCACGGATGACATCTCATGCCCTCCTCCCGTGGACTCTCCTGCCTTTGCTGGACCCACAGCTTGGCCACTCCTTCCTGGCAAGCTTCATGAGTTCTTCCTGTCAGTCTTGCTGGAGTCCCTCAGGTTCACCCCTCCACTGTGAGGGGGGCTTTGGCAATCCAATCTGCTATCTATTACTTAGTAATAAGCCACCCCAAGAATTAGTAGTTTAAAAATAACAATAATTTGGGGCATTTGGGTGGCTTGGCTGGTTAAATGTCTGACCTCGGCTTGGGTTGTGATCTCATGGTTTGTGAGTTCGAGCCCTGCATCGGGCTCTCTGTACTTTGGATTCTTTGTCTCTCTCTCTCTCTCTTTCTGCCCCTCCCTCGCTTTTGTGCACTCTGTCTGTCTCAAAAGTAACTAAACATAAAAAATAACAACAATTTGTCTCCTTTGTGAATCTTCAATTTTGGCTGCTTCTGGCATCAGTGGAGGGGTCCCTTCCAAGACGGCGCACTCACATGGCATGCTGGTGCTGGCTGTCAGCTGGGATCTTGGCTGGGACCCGGAGCTTGGGGTCTTGGTTCTCTCTGGGCTGCTTGGGTTTCTTCAGAGCAGGGCAGCTATGTTCCAAAAGTGAGCATCTCTAGAAAACAAGGTAGAAGCCTGAAAGGTTATATCACATCACTTCTGCCACATAATAGGGATTGAAATAGTCACCAAGTCTCACCAAGATTCAAGAAGGGGGGCCATGGGCTCCATCTCTTGATGGGTGAGTGGCACGGTTCTAGAAGAGCATGGGGGTGGGAGATGCTATCACAGCCAGTTTTGGGAAAAAGATCTACTCCAGGAATGAAGATGATAAGTGGCCTCTGAGGTGGCCCCAAGAATCCTCTCCTCCTAGGATTTGTGTCCTTGGGCAATCCTCTCCTCTTGAGTTTGGGCAGGACATGTGGACTCACTTCTCATGAGCAGAATATGGTGGAAGTGATAGGATGTCATTTCTGAGGTTAGATTACAAAAAGGCTATGGTTTCTGTCTTGGGTGCTTTTTGTTGCTATTTATAGGATCACACATTATGGGGGACACCAGCTGTCATAAAACAGCCCCATGGAGAGCCCATGTGACAAGGGTCCAGGGCCTGTCAAAACCATGTGAGAGAGCTCAAAGGCAGAGTTCTCCAGTCAAGCTTTCAGAAGAGACTGCAGCCCTGGCTGACAGCTTGACCTCAGTCTCATGAGAGACCCCTCACCGGAGGTCCCCAGCTTAGCTGAATCTAGATCCTGGTCTCCAGAAACTGTGGGATAATGAATGTGCTATTCTCGGGGCATCTGTGTGGCTCAGTTGGTTGAGCGTCCGACTTCGGCTCAGGTCATGATCTCACAGCTTGTGAGTTCAAGCCCCGGGTCGGGCTCTGTGCTGACAGCTTAGGGCCTGGAGCCAGCTTCCAATTCTGTGTCTCCCTCTCTCTCTGCCCCTAACCCACTCACATTCTGTCTCCATCTCTCTCAAAAATAAATAAATATTAAAAAAAAACTTAAAAAAATGAATGTGTTGTTCTTAGGGTAATCTGTTACATAGCAGCAGATAATACAAACAGTTTTGTCATAAAGAGTAGCTTGAACCCATGGTGCACTCCTGTGTCCTTTTAACCCAGAGAAGATAGGGCCATTTCCTCTCCTGATGTCCTGCTTTTGCGGCCTTTAAGACTACAAATATAGTTTTTTTTAAAGTTTATTTATTCATTTTGAGATAGAGAGACAAAGGGGGAGGGGCATAGAGAAAGGGAGAGAGAGGAAATCCCAAGTAGGTTCCACACTGTCAATGAAGAGCCTGACTTAGGGCTTGAATCCCCAAACTGTAAGATCATGACCTGAGCCAAAATCAAGAGTCAGACACGTGACTGAGCCATCCAGGTGCCCCTATGGCTCCAAATACACATGGGTCATACTGACAGCTGCTAAAAATGGTTTGAATGAAGGGTGAAGGAAGGAAGAAAAAAAGTGGTTTGGTGAAAAGTTTCCCGTATCAGGAAGGAGGTATTTTTGCCAAGCTCTCTGCTCTCCAGTGACTGCCTAGTTCGTTCATGCGATCCATACAGCATCTGCTGGGTGCAGGCGTGCAGTGGTGAGGCAGATGGCCAAGCGTCCCTCATGGGACAGGCCACAGTTGTAGGAGGGAGGGCTTAGGGAAAGGCCACAGAAACGAGGTGTGTGGGTGGGTCTGCAGAGGCACAGGTGTGTGGAAAGGTAGGGTTGGGGGGGTTCAGGCCTGGAGGTGGGTAAAGATACCTGGCTGGGGCAGGTGGCTGAGGCTTTTCCTCAGAGCTGCCTTTCCTCAGCAGGGGAGAAGCTGGAGGAGGCAGAAGGTGCACCTGCTAGCCTGCAGTGGAGGTGATGACTTAGGAGAATTTAGGCAACCAGGTCTGGGCTGCACATCAGAGGCTGTCGTGGGTGAGCAAGGATGTAGTAAGCGCCAGGACCCCAGCTCCTCTCCAGGGTGTGGACAATGCTCTCGGCACTGGGGGGGCGGGGGTCTCTGCGGGGAGGGCCTATCTGGGAACCTCTCTCCTGTAAGGGGAGGCCCTGCCTCTCCAGTGCCAGCCCCTCCCCAGCCTCTGTAACTCTTACTCTTCCATGCAGCTTGTCACCCCAACACCCATGTGGGACTTGGACTGGCCGGGCTGTTCCAGATGCTGTTTGTAGATGCTTCCCCCACTCCCTAGAGTGCTCCTTCCCCACTCGTCCCTGTGACCTGTTCAGGTGTCTCCTCCCTTCCTCCCTGGCCTGCCAATTCCTCCACCTTCCCACCCATTCCCCTCCCCAAGTTTACCTCCCACTGGTAGGCCTCCTCTCAGACCCCTGGTGCTCACACCCTGGAGCCTATGTCCTGATGTCCCAGCTCTGCTGCAGACCCCCGGATGCAGAGCCTACCACTGACTCATTTACACAAACACAGAATGTTCTGGAAACAGAAGCCAGCCGGGACTCAGACAGGCCTCTGGGTGTCCTGACTCCCACCCCACCCTGCCTGCAGTTCATGCTCCTCTCTGCCCTTGGCACCTTTACTTTACTTCTCCCTTTTGTAGTTTGGACCTTGACCTAATGTCCCAAAAGTTCTGTATCTGAGTCTGACAGAATCTGAATCATCCCTATTCTGCTGACAGAGACTCCAAATTTCGTCAATCACTGAAGTCCACATGCCTGAGACCCCCTGAAGGGACATTAATTAATATTTGTAAAGATTCCAGGAGCCCCTTGTGGAAAGGTGCTACATGTAGAAGATATTCCTTTAAAAACTGATTATAGATCCCCTCCTGAGACCCTGTAATTAGGCAACTGTTGCTGTACTTGAGTAGCTGCAACTTTAATATCCAAGTAGATGGTGATTAAGTCGGGCCTCCTGGAATCGGACGGGCCTTGCTTTGCAGTTGGGGAGAGAATTCCACCCACAGCAACTCATTACAGGAATGTGCTTGGATTCCAGGAACTTTGCCAATTATTTTTTTCTATAATTCAAATGTGGTTTTAATCTCCTTCCTTGCAATTTCCTTTTAGGTGAATGGAAATGTCTTCTCGTCTCTTTACACTTCTCTGGTATTTAATTGATCAAACATCCTGTAGTGAAAGCCACATGTGGGGGTTTCAGTTTGAACAGTCTTGATTCAGCCCCTGTCCCAGAAGCAGACTCAGAGAAGATATGCGTGGGGAAGCCCAACGGCAGGGTGGGTGGTGGGGTGAGGGGAACCAGAGCCAGGGCATCCAAGCCGGGGCTGGCAGCACCTGGCCTGATGCCCCCAGTCACATCCTTCTTTCTGGACACACTTGGACTGCATTTTCCAGCCTGCCTTGCTGGAAAGCTAGATTATGTGACTATGTTATAGCCGATGGGTGTGAGCTGAAATGAGGGGCGTGCCAACCTTCAGGCCTGGCAGAACCACAACCTATAGGGCTCTTTCCATTGTCACTTACTGACCAGCACAATGTAGAGGGTCCAGGGGAAGACCCCAAAGACCCTTGAAGACAGTGCCCTGCTACATGGCAGGAGATGGCCAGCAGAGACACAGACCAGACCATCTGCACTGGGTTTTGCATCAGTAAGAAATAAGCTTTCCTTGTGTCAAGCCAGATTTTTTTGTTGTTAGCATGGCCAGCATTGATAGCCCTAACATATGGAGACTCAGTTTTCTCACCTGTAAAATTGGTGAGAATGGCATTTTCTCCAGACCACCTCACAGGGCTGTTGAAAAGGCAGACAACAAAAGTAAAAATACTTTGAAATGGGGAAATGTCCTCGAAAGAGGGGCTGTATGGAGCCCTCAGAATTCACAGGTAACACTTACATGCCGTGCTTTATTTTCAAAATGGTGCTGCCTGTGTGGGTCGTAGGCTGGCCACTCAGAGACCTGGGGCCTGAGGTGGGGGTGGGCGGAAGGCATAAAGTCAGGGCAGCTGAAGCCGCAGGATGTGTGGATTCTGCAGTGAGTCATGTGTCCCGCGGTGGTGGAAGGCCTGGGCCCTTGCTCTCCCAGGTGCTGTCTTGCCTCTTGAAGTGCTGGCCATCCCAGCCACTGTGGTCTCAGCTGCTCGGGAAGGCTTGTGACAGGTACTCCTGTAGCGGGCAGCTGAGGGGCACAGGCCCTGGTGAGGGGAGAGCCCAGCCCCGAAGCTTACAGCCTCGGCCCTAACTTGCCAGCTGTATGATGGCCTTGTTGAGGAAAACTCGGCAAGATCCTGGCATCCCAGCTCATCTTGCTTCCCTCCCTGTGCTCCTGCCTGGTCCGTGGCCCAGCCCCCTTCCTTGGCCAGGCACCCAGATTCTCTGTAAAAGACCCTGCCCTCTCTGTTGAGGTGGCTGTCATCTCCCCTAATCCTCTCTGCCTCCCTTCTTTGTGCCTGTTGGGTCTCTGCCACATTTCCTTCTCTGGGCCCCTGAGTAGCACAGGCTGTTGATCAAGGTGCAGGGAGGCCAGAGCCCGTGGCTGTTGCCTCCTGCTACTCCCTGCACCATCCCTGTGCACTGCCCACTGGGGTCTGGAAATGGTTCATTCTTGCTTCTCAGATGGCCTACGTGGCCTTGGCCTCCTGGAGCCCCAGTTTCCTCATTTTTTGGGTTACTGATACCCCTTTGTGGAGATCACACAAGCATTCAATGAGGCTACGTGAGGAAAGTGCCTGGTACAAGAGCAAAATGACAAGAATAACAACACTTTATTTCGTGGAGTGCCCACCTGTGCTGGTACTTCTGTATGTACATACTTTACTCCTCTCACATCCTTGGGAACAGGGCTCACCACCTCCAGCCCCATTTCGCAGATGGGGCATAAACCTCTGAGAGGTGTGGTGGTGAGGGCCATGGGCACACAGGGGCAGTCACAGAGCCAGCATTCAGCATTCTGACTGTAGCGGTTGGTGACTCTTGTTGGGTAAAGGAGTGAGTGTCAGTCACAGTGCTCTATGCCCAATGGCTGATGCATCAAGGACACACAGAGGACTGGGGCCCCCACCGATGCCACGGATCTGCTCTGTCACCCTGAGGAAAGAGAAGGGTGCCCTCGGGATTCTGGGCTGTTCCCAAAGGCTGGATGTGGGTGGTGGGAGATGGGCCTGGCTTCAGAAGCCTGTGAGTAGGCTGTGAGGGTGCAGAGGCAAGATGGATGCCATCCAGAAGCTTCTTACCTCCCTCTAGGTTCTCAGTGGCTGTTGAAGGTGTGTGTTCTGCCCAGGAAGGTCATGGGCAGGAGGAAGTACAGGGCAGGGGTGGATCTTCCCTCAGGTCCCACAGAAGAGACCACTCACTTTTAGGGGGAGGTCAGAATCATTAGTAGGTGCAGAGATCTATGGATACAGGGAGTCCATTTCCAGAGTTCTGATTGCCCAGAACCAGTGTCAAAATGCTGTGTTTGTCTACTTAGGTCATCATAACTAAATGACAGAGACTGGGTGTCTTAAACAGCAGACATTTATTTTCTCACAGTTCTAGAGGCTGGAAGTCCCAGATCAGGGCACCAGTGTGGTGAGGTTCTGGTGAGGAGTCTTCCTGGTTTACAGATGGTTGACTTCTCACTGTGTCTTCACATAGTGGGGGAGGGGAAAATAGAGAGAGACAGAGAGGAGGGAGGGAACAAGGAGAGGAGAAAGAGAATAAAGAGGGAGGAGAAACACAAGGGGACAGAGAAGGTTCTTTGGCATCTCTTCTTATCAGATTAGATCCCCACCCTATGACTTCATTTAACCTTAATTAAATTCTTTTTTAAGTTTATTTACTTTTGAGAGAGAGAGAGATAGGGTGTGAGCTAGGGAAGAGGCAGAGAGAGGGAGACACAGAATCCAAAGCAGGCTCCAGGCTCTAGGCTCTGAGCTGTCAGCACAGAGCCTGATGCGGGGCTTGAGCTCACAAACCATGAGATCATGACCTGAGCCGAAGTCAGATGCTCAACCAACTGAGCCACCCAGGCACCTCTAACCTTAATTAAGTGGCTCTATGCTTAAATACAGTCACCCTGGGGGTTAGGACTTCATCATACAAATTTGGGGGACATATATTTCAGTCAGTAGCAAATAGTGACGTTTTCATCAAAATAGAAATATGAGAACTTTACGAGTAATTTCTGGGCATGTTGATGGTACCATGCCTGCCATCACCACATTGGGGTCAAGAAACCTGGGTTCTAATTCTGGCTCCACCCTAAACAACTATCTGTAACTGCCTACAATCTAGGCCCCTTCTGTGTCTGTGGCAGGCATCATGAATCCATCACAGAGCACTGTCATTTCGAGCTGACAGGCAGCCTCAGAATCTT
Organism: Panthera uncia; assembly: GCF_023721935.1. Taxonomy (NCBI): domain Eukaryota; kingdom Metazoa; phylum Chordata; class Mammalia; order Carnivora; family Felidae; genus Panthera; species Panthera uncia. The sequence goes on from NW_026057584.1 coordinate 109,212,051, forward strand.
TCTCAACACACTGTTCTAGGCAGCTCTGATCAACGAGCCACAGGTGGCCTGTGACTTAAACCTGACCTATTTTTCTTGTGTTAAATGAAGTATGAGTTTGCTCAGGGCAGGGCAAGGTCTTCCCTTCCTTGTGCCCTGCAGGCCCAGCCCTGTGCCTGGTGTGGGGCAGGCCCTGCAGAGGGCCTGGTGAATGACAAGGTGGGGCTGGCTGCTCAGCTTTCTCATCTTTCATGTGGTGGGGATAGTGTCTGTCCTGCCCCCCCCAGATTGTGGGTAGAATCTCAGGTGGCAACGAGGGAGCAAGCGTTCACCACAGCGGCTGCTTCAAGCACAGGGACTCACGGGACTCCATATCTGCCATATCTGAATGCAAACTGTCCATATTAACAGTAGTAACCGTGATTGCATGGGGCACCAGCCATGAGACAGATCCTGCCTGGGCCCTTTCCTCAGTACTCCTCCATACAAGGGGTGGGGGAATGCTATTGTGGTCCCTATTTACAGATTAGGAAACTGAGGCACAGATTGCTGAAGCCACCTGCAAAGGTCCTGAGGGGAGGTAGGAGAAAAAGCAAAGATGCAAGGGGAGCCCAGACTTTTCCAACCAAAATGGCACAGTTGTTGGTCTGTCACCTAGGCCAGAGCATGAGGGCCAGGCCCAGACCGGCTGGAGCTTGGTGGGGGGTGGAGGGGGAAGAGAGGAAGAGGGCACAGAACTTCTGCTGGGGTGTTAGATGCGGGCAACCAGCCCAGGCTGTTTCTGGGCTGTGATTGGAATTCTGCTGGGGTCTCTCTAGGGGAGGTTTGTGCCTGCTCTCAGCGCAGCATTGTTCCTGTGACGAGAAGGGCTTTTTATGTGGCTTCCCTGGGAAATCAGACATGACCAGACTCCCCGCTGCGTGTCCGCGTTCGCTGCAGGCTGGTGGGAGATGCCTTTGTGGTTCTTAGCACTTGAGAACAAGTTGCTTAAAAACCAAACCAAACAAAACAGAGCAGAGCAGAGCAGAGCAAAGCAAAACAAAGCTCATTGTTTTCTTTTATTCCTTCATTTAAAAAGCAGAGGTTTTGCAGAGACTTTGGACACATGGAGACAAGAATAAGAAGTCAGGGAAGCCATAGGTAAGCCCACCAGCCTGAGCTAACTGCAGGGAAGCATCCTCTACTCCGACAGGGTGAGTTCCCCTGATCCAGCCTTTCTGACCTGTCCAGTAGGGATGGCTGGAGCTGACCGTGGGAAAAGGCTGCTGGCGGGGCCTGGGTGGGGCTGCATTGTCTTGTGTCCCTCCCACCCCGTAAATCCTTCACAGTCGGAGCCTGGAGTGTCCTGTGGGAAGATTGATGGGGACTCTGGGCTTGTCAGCTGGTCCTGCCCTGGGACACTTGTGATTTAAGTCCCTCAACAGTCTGGGGGAGGCTCTGAAAGTATCCCTTGCAAAAGGGAGGAGGAATGTGGAGGATTTGGGGTCACCCCAAGGCACCGTGTGAGGTCAGGGGTGGCAGCGACCAGAGGTGGGAGGCATCTCTGAATAATGAAACATTTATCTTCTGACAGCCACCCGGTTGAGAAGGTCACGGGGCCACAGAAGGGCTCCCCATAAACATCTGAGAGGGATGAACACCATCTTAGTGCGCCACACCTCGCCCTGGCCTCCTGGCCCCCTGGCCTCCTGTCTGCGCTGTACAGCATTGGAAGAATTTCCCAGAATTTCAAGGAATGAAAATGTGAACATTGGAAATGGCCTGGCTTCTTATCTCTGCCTGGGGAGAGATGTGAGTAAATAGGCTTATGCTAGAGAAGTGGCTGGTGTCTGGAGACTTCTTTCTAGGGAGAGCAGAAATGGGGAGACTGGCACTTCCTAGCCCTGTGGGTTTCCACTAGCTACTTGTCTCTCTGAGCCTCAGTTGTCTCATCCGTAAAATGGGAGTGAGTACCGTGCGGCCTTCGTATGGGAGCCCATCAGAGGCCTGCAGCGACAGGAGTTGCTGTATTATCTATGCCTGTGTCTCATGTGCAGACACGGGATCTTAAATCATCCCACTAGCCCTTCTGAGAGACAGGAATTCTTAGTCCCTCCAGAAGGATGAGGAAAACCGGTTGTGGGGAGGTTGAACAGCCTGCCAGAAGTCCCAAGGGCAGGCTGGAACACAAGTCCAGTTACCGAAGGCCCCTCTGGCCTCCTCACGATTTAGTTTTACTTCTCTGCCATCATGTCCCAGATCGTGCTGGCCTGTGCATGGGGCAGCAGCTGTCCTCGGTGGGCTGGCTGCCTAGATGGCCCTCCAGTGACCCTGGCTTCAGGCTGACCCCGCAAAATGATGAACACCTCTATCCCTGCTCAGCTGCTCCCAGCTGCCAGGTCCCACCCCCCTGCACCTCTCCCAGGACAGGCCACTGGGTCCTGTCATCGGGTGGCTGCCCTCCATCAAGCTCACTGTCCTCCTCTCTCCCCCTCTCTATCCCTTCCCTGACCCGACCTTCCTCAGAGAGCAGCTGTCTTGACAGATGGGTGGGCAGGCTGCCCCTTGGGGCATGTTTTTCTTCCCTACCCCAGAGCCTTTCATCCCAGCAGTGACATGGCTCCAGGGCCTGAGTTGTAAGGAAGTAGCCTGTCCACAGATCATAGCTCCTGGAACATTCCCTAGTGGTGGCAGTCTCCACCCTAGGTCCAGGGCCCAGGCACAGTGGCATAGTGTGGGTGTCCTCCACAGTGGCTGCAGTCACTTTGGGGACGGGACCAGCTGATGGTGCTGATGTTGGACAGCTCCCCCAGAATCTGGTGTGCCATGGGCCACAGACAAGCTCTCAGCCTGGTGGATGGGAGATCCGGACACTTCCCACCCTGCCCTGCTGAGCTTCCTCCTCGGGTGGCTGCCCGTCCAGGTGAAGAGTGCAGGGAGAGGAGTGATTCTCTTTCCATCGGCTCTGAGAACTTTAAAAAATTTTCTTTTAAGGTGACATATTTAGGGGTGCCTGGGTGGCTCAGTCAGTTAAGCGTCCAACTTCAGTTCAGGTCATGATCTCACAGTTCATGAGTTCGAGCCCCGCATCAGACTCTGTGCTGACAGCTCAGCCCCTGGATCCTGCTTCGGATTCTGTCTCCCTTTCTCTCTGCCCCTCCCCCACTGGTGCTCTGTCTCTCTCTCAAAAATAAATAAATAAATAAATAAACGTTAAAAAATTTTTTCTAAGTGAAATATTTGGTGCACGTAAAGGAATATATAAGGCATGACCATGACATAAACAGGAACATCTACACTGAACCAATCGCTATTGCCTGATTGTCATCAGTGTAGGGAGAAGCAGCTGGTGGAGAATGTGGGTGTTGGTCCATCAGATATGGCTTTGAACCTTATCTCTACCACTTATCACCTGTTAACCCTTGGAAAGGTCACAGATGCCCAGACCGGTGTGCCCAGCCGAAAAGTGGGTAAAGAGTTCAGGGTGTTGTGGAGAACTGTGTCCTGAGACCCCTGCAGAACTTTTCCTTTATTTCCCCCTCCTGTACCAGGACTGGTGGTTGGTTCTCTGTTGAGGGCTGTCTTGCACCCAGAACAGGCTCTGGACCTTTGGATGCTCTGTGAGTGAACACCCATGGGGCATTAGGTGTGGGGGCTGGGGACTGCTGTGAGATTTGTCCCCTAAGTATCCATGCTGCCCTGCCCCATGGTCCTCAGCCCGGCCCTAGTGGTGTCCCTGTGTCAGGGTACCTCAGATGCCTGCTGCAGCAGGAAGGGCCATGTTGAATCTCCAGGGGCTCCTGGTGTGCTGGGCGGCTGTAACTCACCCAGGGGGCACTGGAGGACTGCACTGGGGTCCTGCATGTCATTCTGAGGCCGGTCACCTCTGTGGGTGCTTGCTCTGCATCATGTTCACAGATGTCCCAGGCACAGGAACTGCGGGAAGCTCCGCCTTTGCCCGTATTTGCAGACACTGGTCCTGGGCCCACGTGCCTTTCTGCTGAGTGCCACCGTCCTTCTGAGCCCGCTGGCTCTGCCGCCTTCTCACCATGTTCCGCCCCCTCCCAGCCATCGCTCCGCTCCTCAGGGGCTTGGAGCATCTTGCCTTGGCTATAAATCACACACATCTAGCAATTTTGTGAAAATTTATGAACTCCTCTTTTGGCTGTGAACACACAACTTCTTTTTTCCTCTCTTTGAGCTGTGAGACTGGCAGCCTTCGTTAATTCCCGGGATGATGTCGGCAGAACCTGTTGAGATCATTGAAAACCCAAACATGTAGATAAAAAATGAGGGAACTGCCACCAAGGCGTGTCTGTGGCAGTTCTTTGGGGTACAGTGTGTGGAGAGATGGGGGTAAAGTGACTCTGGGGAGGCATGTGTTGTGCAGGCCGCAGTGGGGCGCCAGGCATAGCCAGCCAGGGTCTTCACAGCTGTCCTGTGGCTGAGAGCAGAGCTGGGGGGTGCAGAGCGTGGGGCTTAGACCCCGCAGATCCAGGCTGGAACCACCCGCCACTCTCCTGGAGACTGTGTGTTCTTACTGGAGGCTCCTCCCCTCTTTGTGCTTCCTTCCCTTGCTTGTGTGGTATTCACACCTATGGTTGCCCTGAGCTTACGTGAGAGAAACGATGGCTACGGGCAGGACACTGGCTGGGGTTGCTATTTGAACGTATTTCTTTGGTCCTTGGGTGGCAGGGTTGGGAGGGCCAGGGCAGGAAGAATCGCTTGTGCATGGGGGCCTCCTTGAGGATCTGGTAATGATGATGCCGGGACCAGGGGCCTGGGAGGACGCCTCCCTCCTCGCCCTACCTGAATCACTCACCCCCACCATGTCCTTTTGATTGTGTGGTCCTCTTTGGCTGCACTCCCTGAGTTGTCACTTGAGTTGTGCAATTCTTCCATTCCCATCTTGAGTTGCGCAAGAGGGGCCGCTGGGTGGACGAGGCAGGTGGCGGTTTTTCTGCTCACTATCGTCTCCCCAAGTGCTTGGCAGGGTGCCTGCGCACAGCAATTGCTCTGTAAACATTTATTGTCCTGGTGTCAGAGGGCTTACCTGAGCCCATCCCCTTCAATGACACCCATGGAGGGCTCACCAAGTCTGCAGAGCCCCTCCTGAGCCCATCTGTGTGGTGCTGGCTGTCTAACTGCCTCCTTGAGACCCTGTCTGTGGGACCACCCAGAATGAAGGCGCAGAGCAGGCCTCTGTCTGGGGAGCATCTTTCAGGCCCTTCCTGAGTCTCATGTTTCCCACTGTCTCCAGCATTTCCTCCTGGGCTGGGTTCTTCCAGCTCTCCATGGCTGTCCCGGGGGGTCTCAGTTTCAAAAGTGGGGCATGTCCCTCCCCTAGGCTCACAACTTGGCTCCCACGGGCCTTGGGCAGAAGTCTGTGCTTTCTTCCCAGTGTTGACCTCCCTTGTGTTTGCCCTTCTCATGACTTCCGCTCCAGTCCAGCGAGCCGTGTGGGGCCTGCTGTTTCCTCCTCTGACCCTTCGCTCACACCAGCTTCTCTTCCTGAACGCTCTCTAACCTGCAGACTCCTCTCTGGTGCCACTGCCTCTGGGAGCCACTCCTGTCCCGCAAGCAGGCCCCTGACCCCTCCCTGGGCCCTGCTGGGTGGGCACAACCTCTGCTGTAGCACAGGACACACAGGTGCATCTCCTCACTTGCTGGTCTCTCCCCACAGGGCTCCAGGAAACTTGAGGCATCTGGCATTCCCTGAAGTAAGTTGGGCTGACACACCTGCTTGTGGGACGAGCGAATGGCCTGGGCTCTGATTCCCTTTTGGGCTGCAGCAGGAGCTCAGGGCTAAAGGCCTGGATGTCCCCATTCCCACCCCCCATTTAGCTCTTCCACCGAAGATGCAATCCTGTAGCTGTGCTGTGTGTGGGTGGGAGCGGGGAGGCCACAACAAGAGGCAATTAGGGAGGGGAAGACCGAATGGTTTGGGTCTGTGTGGCTCTGACATGTGCAGAGGAATATTTGTGGCTGCCTTGGCTTGGTGTAAGGGTAGGAAAGGAATTGCAATTATGTGTGCCGAGTAAACACCAGGTACATTCGAACCTCCTGGCAGGTGTGTGAGTGCCTGGCGGGTGTGTGTGTTTTCCCTGTCTCCCTGCCAACCCTGGGGGAAGTCGAACCTGTACCCCTGGCTCAGAGAGCAGTGGCTCATGTGACAGCCTTCCTTCGCAGAGATGCTGGGTGTCTGGAGAGAGCAAGGAGTGTTGCCATGGCCTTCTGGGCCCCTGCTTTGGGCAGACATACCCCCAACCTGTGGGGCATCTCATGCTCCTGCTCTAGGAAAGGGGAGTGGTGGGTACAGGAATTGTTTTTCTAAAGTTTATTTATTTATTTTCAGGGTGGAGGGGCAGAGAGAGAGGGAGAGAGAGAGGATCCTAAGCAGTCTCTGCACTGTCAGCACAGAGCCCGACACAGGGCTCGAACTCATGAACCTGAGCTGAAATCAAGAGTCAGATGCTTAAATGACTGAGCCACCCAGGCCCTATGTAGGTACAGGATTCGAACCTCGTTTTGCCCCTTGTCACCCCTGAAGCCTTTTCTTCGGGCCTTGCTGCACCTGGCTCATGGGGAGCTGCCTCTGAGCGGGGCCACCAGTGTCACCCCCATGCTGAAGCAGACCCTCGGTGGGGAGGCACAGTTGTCAGCCAGCTAGACACTGCCTCTGTGAGGGCCCCGTGTGGGCTGTGCAGCCTGGTGCCCCTGCCCTGTCCAGGCTAGCGGGACAGGAAGAGGGCCCTCTCATTCCAGGGGCAGGGCCAGGAGGAGTGGGGGCAAGATGGGGTCAGTGCACCAGGGACATCAGAAGGCCACTGGCATGGGGCAGGCGGTGGGGGACGGTGAGCTTTTACAGTTCACCTGAGATCACTCCATTTCTCCGTGCTGTACAGATTTTCTCATTTTTACTCCAGACTCTTTCTTTCTTTCCCTCATACTGTGTTGACTGGGTCCAGACCGTGGCATCCGGCAGCCCTGGTCCAGGGCTGAGGGAGGGCTGGGAGCAGACACTACAGGCCGAGGAAGGCCCATAAATAAATCATGGCGGCACACTCTCCATCTTGAGGAATTCGGAGGAAAAACAGATGGTTGTAGCTGGGCGACATTTACTTTACTGTCTGTCAATATTTGAGAGGTTTTATTACTTTGCAGTGCCAGGTTTTAGAATAAATTAAATGGCTAATGGAAATATTAAAATAGAATTAATTTAACTGAACAAATAAAACTTGGAGGGTTGGTATGATTTGTTTAGAAGTTACTAAATACATTTTCAAAATGAAGCCTCAGGGAAGTGAGTAATTCCTTCCTCACTGGGTAGGAGCCCAGCCAGCCAGACTTCACCCAGCACTTTCTGGGTGCCAGGACCTGGGCTGGCAGCGGTGCTGAATCCAGGCTGGCCTGGGCATGTCTGCACTGGAGAGCTCACAGGCTGGCAGACCGATGTGTGGGAGACAGACGTGTGGGCCACAGCCTTGCCCAGGATTCCTTTGCGTGTGCAAGGCTGGGAGGAAGGAAGGCCCGGGGGAGGGCCTCCATCAGTTACCTCTGTTTCTTCATCAAATCCCTGGGCACTTGCTCAGTGCCTGGCTGGAGGTTAAAAATTCAGAGAATAATGGGTCATACACCTGTTCTCAGCAAGGTCACAATTTCGGGAGAGGAGCAGAAAAGGTAGTGGGTAACAGGTAAGATACTTTTAAATAACATGATGCTAGAGATATCCTCAGGGTGTCCGGGAAGAGGAAGGCAAGGTCTCTTAATTTAATTTTGTTTTTTAACAAACATTGATCTGGTGCCCATTGAAAGAACTATGGAAGCAATTCTTGCCTGACAGCACTTGATTGCCTCATGACCCTGCCTTTTTTTTTTTTTTTTTTTTTTTCTGGGCCAGAAATCACACCATGAGAAAGTCTTTTCTATGTGTCTTTTACAATGCAGTGGGGAGAGTATCAGTGCTCAACCCTAATGGCTTTTATCAGAAACAGAGAGGTAGGCCTTTGAAGCTGTGGTCCTTGACAGCTGACCTTTATCAAGGACAGTCAACAGAATCTTGTCTGAGAAGATCTGACAACTTCCTGGGCTGGGGAGCCAGGCAGGGCCTGGGTCAGGAGGACTTTGAAAAGCCACACATGCCTTTGGATCTCATCCCACATGGTTGGGGAGCCAGGGAAGGATGAGGTCTGACTGGTGTTTAAGACTGGTGTAGCTGCCATGGGTAGGTGCATGGAGGGGCCTGTGTGGCAGCAAGGAGCCACTGTGGCCACCTGGCCCAGGGAACTCAGATCTTGGATGGCAGGGAGCTGGGATGAGGTAATAGAGCAGGCAGCAGCTTATTGTGCACAGCCCACGTGGAGGAAGGAAGAGTGTGGACGTGTTGACTTGGAGATGGCCGTGAGAGGTGGAGAGATGCTGAGTGAGGAGGAGGAAGAGTCTGGAGGGAGGTCTGGGTGCACATGTGTCTGGGAATCCACACACATAGGCCTGGGTGGGGACAGGGAGGGCTTGGAGAGAAAAGACTGGGGTCTGGAGTAAGCCCTGGTGCTCAGAGGTGGAGACAAGTAGGCCCGTCCAGGGACCTCAGGATCCGACATGAGCTGAGACAGACCACACCCTGCTGTGACCAGGGAGCATGTGACCCCTCCTAGAAGTGGCTCTAACAACCCTACAGGCCTGGGGACTGCCATGTCCCCAGCACGTATGAGTACGAGACTGTAGGAGCCTCCGGGGAAGGTCTGAGGAAGTCTACTGAGGATCCTGCCACAGTGTGTCCGGGGCTTCCTCCTGGGGACTCACCATCCCCTCTGGTCTGTACTTTCTGGATTGAAGATGGGTTTAGGTCTGCCAACGGGCAAGGGGTTGGGGCTTTTTAGTGGAGGCTTTGTCCTCAGTCTTCTGGTCATCCAACCCTCACTTACTCTGTGTAAGTAGCAGTCCCTTGTTCTTGGCCCATCTCTCTCCCCTAAGAACTCCACGTTCTTTATCTCCACTGGCTGCCACTCAGCCCATTATACTAGCCTGCATCCTCAGCTTGTGATGTTCACAACTGCCCCCCAGTCTCTGTAGGGCGGGCTCCTGTGTGTCCAATGCTACCAGTTCTGTGGCAGCCTCTTCTGCGTCCAGCCTGCATGGGCCCACTCACCATCACCATCCTCCCCACCAACAGGCGGGGTGTCCCTCTTGGGGAGCATGGGCACCTGGTGTTGTCGTTCTTACATAGTCTGTATACTCATGGAGGTCCACTGTTTGGAGACCTTTTGCTGTGCCTCTGCTGTCTGTTGTGGCAGCTCTGACACTTGTGTGTCACTGAGCGTGGGCCACTGCTTCCTGCAAGCTTCCAGGAAACATGCATGGGAGCCCTGCTCTCCTGGGTCCTTGCCAGGGTGCTAAATTCCTGAATTGCAGGAAAACCTTCCTGGGTCAGCACCCCTTCTCTGTCCAAAATCTCTACCCCTTGATGCAGTACCCCAAATTCAGCCCCACTGCTGCATGGAGTGGCTTCTGCTGGAATGTGCTGGCTAGCTGTGCCATCATGGGGGATGCCACATGTTCCTTCCTCTGGCAGACCAGCCACCTTCCCTGCCAGGCTGTGTGGAGTGTGATCCTAGTGTGTAGGCTGGCTGCCAGGGGGTGGTGGGCACATTCTCAGGGGGTGGTGCTGTCCTGGTGATACCTCATTAAAGCCATGGCAGTACTTCCATCAGGTGGGGTGCTGTCTTCTCAGACAGGACTGAGCTGCTCTGCCCTTCCTCTGGCAGTTTCAGGGACCTTGGACCTGCATCCCCAGAGTGCCCCATCCTGAGAATCGGTCCCCTTCTTTGCACACTGGGGCCCTGAACTTGTGGGGGACTGGCCAGGGCTGAACATTCCATCTTCTCTGAAGTTGGCACTCTTACATTAAGTCCTGAACTTGACCCCCACTCTATTCTTAGCTGCAGGACATTAGAGTTTTCTTAAAAGCAGCTGGGGAAGCCCCCTTAGCTTTCATGTTTGCCCTGAGTTGGTAATTAATCACCCTGAGCTGTCATTTTCTTCCTTCAAGCGCCACCCATTCCCTGGTCCTTCTGCTCACTGCTTCTCCCAACTTCTCAAAGGCTGGGGATGCTGCTTGGCCTGTGGTCCCTACACCAGTGCTGGCCCAGCGGTGGGGCCTGGCCAGACGGCTGGCTGCCAATTCCTCTTTAAAGTCTGCCTTCAAGGACTGTGCCTGCCACCAACCATTTTAGGTGGGGGAAGCAGATTCTGAATGGAGAGGCAGGTGCAGGGCGTTTACTGGGAGACACACCTGTGGGGCAGTTGGAAGTGGAGCTGGGTGGAGGGAGGCACTAATCTGCAATGTGGCTGCCACTGGGGCCTCAGCCCTCAGAGCTGTCCCAATTGGAGGCAAAGGACCGAGCCTCCAGACCCTCTATCAGGAGGTCACTGCCTATAGAACAGCCCCAGAAGAGGGTGCAGGTCGGGGGGTGGGCAGGTGGGTGGGTGGCTCCCCAGGGCTGGGGGCAGCTGCTAGCGAGGGGCACAGCTCTGAGCCCATCTGCCCAGCAGCTGGCTGGGTATGCTGGCTCTGAGGAGGTCTGCTTTCCAGGGGCCTGGACAGCAGTGTACTTCCAGGAGGAGGAAGGGGCCCATCTTGTTTATTGCTACAGGGAGTCACATGAGATGTGGACAGAGAGCTGTCCTTCGTCTCAGGGGAGTGGTGGGACCAAGTGACTGAGTGGAGAGGGTGAAGACCCCATCGGAGGTTGGTGGGAGTCACCAGGGGAAGCAGCCTGCCCTGGAAAGAGGTGGGGAGGCTGGCTGTGGGCTGTGTCCCTGTGTGTGATGTAGGGCCTTGCCTGGGCTTAGGCTTCTGTGGACAGGACGGCCATTTTCTTCTGTCTCCATGCTCTTTTTCTCCACCTTACACATTCCAAGAAGGTGAGGGAGGGAAAAAGGAAGAACAAACTGCCAGTGCCAAAGGACATGTTGGCGTTGAGATCTTTGCAGCCTGCAAACAGAAGCAATCTGGGGAGGTGCAGTGGAGTGGCTGTGGCCCGGTCTGTGGGGGCAGGCAGCTTGCTCCTGCTTCACTGAGCTGCATCCCAGCCTGCCTACGAACAGTGGCACAGCTCCAACTTTTATTAAATCAAGAGAGGAAAATATTTTTGAAAGAGGCTAAATAGAACTTAATTTGCCATGTGGTGGGAATTGACAGAGGACACTTCCCACCAGCCTTTGAAGGCTTTCGTGGTTGATGAGGCCTTGCTCTCTCCTCCTTGGGCTCTGGCTTGGTTCAAAGCTGTGTCACCAAGGTCTGTGGATGGTCCCAGCTGGCCTGGAACCCACACAGCACATCTTCAGTGGCTTCAGCGGCTGTGCTGAGGGCTGGATGGAGCCCTGGAAAGCCTTCCTCTTCACAATCCCTCCCTGAACCCAGAGGTTCACATTCCAGGGGAAGCAGATGTTACCAGGGGTCCAGGGAAAGGGGGTGCTGGCCAGAGGGACTCACTGGGGCTCATCCAGCATCTTTGGTCCCCTCCATGCTATTCAGGTCTTGTCCTCAAACAGCTGGTAGCCGTCTGTTGTAGGGGAAAAGGCATGAGATGCAGAAGGGTACACTGTAGAGAACATTGGTCTGGGTTATTAAAAATTCTTTAACATTTTAAAGTCTGCATAATATTCCCCCTTACTGATGACTATAATGCACTGATCAACCCTCATTGTTGGGCATTCTGGCCGCTTCAGTACCTGAAAGTCTTATGGCCTCTACAGCCAAGGTCCTTCAATGTGGGCCTGCTGGGCAGGTGTGAGTGTTGTCCACTGCACCACCGGACAAGTCACACTTTGCATACTTCAATGTGGTTGCTCGGACCCATCCTCACTGTCCCCAGACTCCTGCCTATGGGGGCCTCTTCTGCATGTGTGGTCCCTATTCCTCTCCCTTGAGCACCCTTGCTGGGTAGCTATTAGCAGGTCCCTGCCAAGGGACAAGCCTCCCAGCCTTGTCTGTGACTTGGGATAGCCACACCTGCCTTTGTGCTGCAGTGGCCCCTGGGAGAAGGAGTTCTGTGCACTCCAGAGCCCCAACAGCTGATACCCTGCATGGAGAGATTGCATTTCAGGGCCTGGGTGACATCACAGACACCAGGGACCGGCCTGTCAGTGAAGAAGGGTCACGCCAGGCCATCCAGCTCCCTGGAGCCTGGCCTGGGCTCCTGTTTTCTCTCTAGGACAGTTCGGGGGTCTTTTTTAGCTTAGCAGGGGTCTGACATCTGCAGAGGCTAGAAGGCATCAAGGACCCTAGATGGCAGCTGACATATCAGAGGGAGTGTATGACAGGGAACCCTCCTTTCCTTGGGGAGTGTGTGGTGTGTGTCACAGTTTGGCCTCTCCTGCCTCACCCTGTGCATGGTGCACTGTCTCCCCTGTGGCTCTGAGGTTAGAAGACTGGGGGCCCCTGCCGTCTCCCTCTTCCTCCAGTTCACAAGTCATCGCATTCCATGGGTGTTTGTCCCCAGTGAGGGTCCAAGAACTCAGTTGTGGGCCCAGGGCCAGTGCAGACAGGGCCTGGACAGGATGGGCCCCTGGACCTTGACCTGTGATGCTGACCATGGCTCCAGACGGTGTCCCTGCTCAGTCTGAGGAAGTGAGCCAGGAGTGGGGGGCCAGGGGATGAGTGTGGCACAGGGCAGGCACCCAGACCTTCAGGCTTGGGGACAGGAAACACGAATACCAGCCTGGACAGGCCTCTGAATCCAGGGAAGCTCTCCTTCAGGGACACTTTCAGGGCACCTGTGTAGATAACCTGTTTATCTTCCCCAGTATCTGGGGACCAGGCCTGAGAAGGGGTGGGCAGTACCAGCACAGGGGCTCAGAACTCCAGCTCCATCAAAGCCAGTGAGCAGGGGAGACATTAGCCAGGAGAAGGGGAGGAGCCCCTCTAGGACAGGGGCTTGGTGACCCTGACAGTTCAGTTCCTCATCTATAAAATCCGATGGAAACTTGCAGGGGGACAGGTGTGGGAGTGCCTGTCTCCCACTCCTCCCAGCGGTGACTTCTCAGGGTCCTTGGCAGGCTCCCAGTTCTCTTCCCTCTGTCTGGTACCTGGGGCTCTCACACTGTGGCTGTTCTGTCTTACGGAGACTTAGCTGCCTAATGGCTATGCCGGGGTTCCCAGTGTCTCTGAGTGTGTGGGCCTTTCTGGGTGGGGCTGAAGGCCTCTTAGACACAGATAACAGCTCCTGTTTGAAAACAGTAAGTACTGTACTAAATAACCTTGCATTCTTTACACACCCACCGTGTGCCAGCACCACACTGACTCATGTCATACATTACACTGTTAGATTCAGTTCCCACGACAATTGACCAGGTGTGTCTCCAGCAGAGGGGAGTTGGGAAACGCAGTTCTGTCTCTCTGTTATCTGTTCTGCTCTGCTCTGACTTAAGCTAAACCACTATCTGTATGTAGAGTGCAGAGCCTAGGCATGCAGGCACTGAGGGTAAGACATTTAACTGCTCTTCACCTGTTCATACTTCAGGGCCACTTTGGGGTACGTTGAAATTACCTGGGTGCTTACAAAACAGATCCCCCCTCCACCTTACTACCCACCCATCAGACTTTTTGACTCACTCTCTTGGTTCAGGGTGGGCAAAGGGGTTGGCATTTTTAATGAGCCCCAGGCAATTCTAATGTGCAGCCCAGGCTGAGAACCACTGTCGTGGGGAGAGGTGCAGACCTAAGCCACTCTACTTCTGGACAGGTAAGAGGGATTGTTATAATGCCAGGGCTTCTGAAGAGCCCAAGGAGACCAGCAAGATGGCGACAGGGACACTGCTATCTGCTGGACATCCTCTTTGTGTCAGGATGTTTACACATTATCTACTTAATGGGCATCCCAAGGGGGCTATTTCAGTATATAGATGAAGAAACTGAGGCTCCAAGAAACCTAAGGAAACATCCTGTGGCTCTTGTCCAAGGTGCTAATCCTTGGTTAGGGTGTTGGGCCCTATTGGTGGAAAATACGAATTTCTGGGCCCTGCTGTGGCTCTGATTCTGAGGGATAGACAGCAAAATGTATTCTGAAGCAGGTGGTGTGCTGACCTGCATGGAGATCTCTGAGATCTCTTTGTGTCTGGAAGACAAGAGCGTATTATGAACAGCCTGAATCTTGTCTTAGGATAAAATCTCCCATTGGCCAAGGCTGACGGAGCACAGTAGTGCAGGACACAAGAGTCCTGAGGGGTGGGCAGAGAATGGGGGTGGGGTGCTGGGGGAAGGAGGCCATGCACATGTGCCTAGCACTTGCAAGGAGCCGGGGGCTGGTCTTGCACCTGTCATATTTCACCGTACAGGACCATCCCAGCAATTGCACAAGGAGGATGTTATCTCTCCCCACTTTCCTGATGAGGAATCTATTCTAGTTCTACACTGCTACGCAACAAATCATTTCAAAATTTAGTGGCCAAAACAGATCTATTTATCACAGATCCTACTCAGAAGTCTGCCACTGGGCGGGGCTCAGCTGGGGTGGCTCACCTCTGCTCAACTCAGGGCTGCTTTCCAAGGCCCGCCCCACCCCCCCGCCCCCCGCCATGGCTCTTGGCTGGGAGATCAGCTGGCTTGAGGTGATGTCTCTCTATGGGCTGTGCGTGTGTCCTCCTGGTCTGGTCTAGTGTCTGGCATTTTCATGGCACAGTCTTGGCAATCACGTAACGTGAGGTCTGCAGTGCTCTGCTGCTGGAGGCAGTCCAAAGACCTGCCTGCGTTATGGGAGGTGTGCAGACCCACCCCAATCTGACGGGAGCAGTGTGAAGGTCACAAGGCAAGATGAGCATGTGAGACTGGAGACAGTGCTGTGAGCCATTTTGGGAAAATACAACCTGCTGCAGATGTGAACATTTGGAGAAGTTACTGGCTGTCTAAAGCTACCGGCTTAGGGAAGGAAAGCACCAATGAGACGGGGAGCTTTTCCTGCTGGGCTCCTTGGCAGAGAAGGCTCTGAATTCATCCCTCGGAATTCACGTTTTATGATCCATTTCTGACCTACAACATGCATGCCTACTTTTTAAAGTTAATATTTTCATTGGGAATATGGGTTGATAATGCCTGTTCTCAAACATTCAATTTTCCTAGGAAAAGAAAGGCATGGGGGTCGGGGCAGCACAATTGGGGCTGTCCTTCCCCAATGTGCTGCCTTTGGCAATTTTTGAATTCAGCCATGACTGATTTCAAGCTAACAATGGTTTAACAACAGGCTTGCACAATTCATGAATATTTAACAATTGCTGCCAATAAACTAGTGGCTTTTACTGCCGTAAACGAGGATAAGACAGTAACCTCACACTTCAACCCCCTTCCCCCAACAGTGGGAGATGTCCCTGAACACACCAGGCTCTTTGGCCTTTGCCCTTCCTGTTCTCTTGGCCTGGAACGCCTCCTCCCCTAGTCCTCCCATCCATATGGCCCAGCTCACATGCTACCTCTGTGGGAGGCTGGCCAGGGACATCCTCCCTACATCTGTGTGCCCTTTCCTTGGAGAACTGAGCACACCCTCCTTGGTGCAGGCAACATTTGGGGTGGAAAGTGTTCTTGTGCTTCCAGTACTACTTGTTAAGTGCTTACTGTGTGCCAGGGGGTATGCTGGGTTCTGGGAAACAGCTTGCCCTTTGGGTGTTTATTGTGCATGTGTTGTACGCCAGGCATCATCTAGGCCCTGGGTCGGCTGTGTGTGAAATGACAGGTCCTACAGGTATAGCAGAGGAACTTTACTGAGTTAGGGAGGCCTCTGGAGTCCTGAGAGTGAGCCAGCAGAGTGGGGAGCCTCCTCCAAGCCTGAGTGTCTGCAGCACCAAGGGCCCAAGGAGGGCATGGCTGGGTGCCAGGAGAGCCCACACAGAGCTGGGAGTTAGTTTGAGCTGCAGGGGGCAGACCTTTAGCTCTGAGCAGGGGAGTCTTGAGGTCTGCCCCTGTGGTGAGAGATCCCCTTGTTCCTGTTCAGGAACCTGATGGCTGGGGCTGGGGGACAGGCATCAGGCCTCCAGTGCAGAGGCAGATGCAGCTGTCAGGGGAGAGACAGGCCTGGTGAAAGACATCGTGGCAGGTGTGGCTCCCCAGTGTACTTGAGGTCCAGGCCCCTCCCCATGATTACTCACTCATGCTTTTCCTAAACTATTAAAACCCACACATTTGTTTAGATGTTGTGGGCCGAGGGAGCCGTGCTCCTGATCAGTGTCCTGTCACCTGGTAGAGGCCACCCATCAGGAAGGTCTGGAGCTCCAGGGCTGCCTGCTGGGCTGCCTTGTTCCTGGCTCCCATTAGTGTTCTCTGCTTTTGAGCTTTACTTTACCTGTTCCCACTTTGTCTTATATGATCCCAGGTTGTGTTATTCTATGCATTTTTGTGGCTAAAAGATGGCAAAATCAAATCGGTGAAGTGTCAGCTGTTTGATTCACTGACTTGTAATGGGAAGGACTGGTGTGTGTGTGTGTGTGTGTGTGTGTGTGTGTGTGTGCATATTGGGGAAGTGCTCCTGGCTCTGGAGTGTTAAAAAGCAGAGGAAACAAGACTCTGTCCTCAGCTGCCCCTGGATAGGGTGGTAGTTTCTAGTGAAGTTCATTTGTGTTACTAAGAAACTTGCAGACAGCTGTCTTCCTGCTGTGGGCTCACATGGCCTTTCCTCTGTGTGTGCATGGAGAGACAGAAAACTCTCTGGTGTCTCTTCTATAAGAACACTGAACCCATTATGAAGGCCCTACCTCCTGAACTCATCCTGCCCTGATTACCTCATCACTCCAAATATCATTGCTCTGGGGTTAGGGCTTCAACATATGAATTTTGGGGAGAATGCAAATGTGGAGTCCATAAAACCAAAGTGTGCACAAATCAGGGATAGTTCCAGATCAGTAACCACTGCAGTGTTATGATGCCCCACTGCATTGGTAAAATCACCACCCTTTGGTTGCCCTTTTGTGCTGACACTGTCTGGGTGACTGGTTTACTGCACGACCGTGCTCTCCTGCATATGCACAAAGCAGAGTTCTCGCGTGTTCCACACATGCACAATCTTCCTTTAGTGCCAGCTTGGCACCATGCTGTCTGCCACCTCTTAAGCACAGCACATGGAGAGCTCAGGTGTCCCGGTCAGCCTGGCTGTGCATCCTCCGAGGCACAGTATTGCTCAAAGCTGCATCTTGCTCAGGGAGCTTGTGGCTGCTCAGGGTGGAGGTGCCCCGGCTGAGAACCCCTTTCTAGATTCCCTTGGATGGCTCTGTTGGGGGTCTGTTGGTTAGGGTTGAGGCCAAGCTTACAGAAGACTATCCAGTCTTCACCCCCAGTTTTGTTTGGCGAGTGTGTATGTGTGTGAAAATCATGCTGCTTACAATCTTGTGGACTTGGGGCTGGGGAAGAATTTCCTTTCTCAGTTTGTCCAAGCCATGCTGGAGTTTATGAGCCTGGGACTAAAAGCCGAACCCAACTTAAAGTGAGGAGTTTATTCTTGGCAAAAAATGCATTTTCCTCTTCCTTGAGAAAAGAGTGCTAAATGACTTACAAGAAGTTAAAAAAAGAGCTTTGTGGATGTTAAAAATTCTTGTAAAATATGTTTTTAATGATTTGTAAATTAATAAGAAACAAATGCAGAGTATTTTCCTTCCTAGACTATGGAAATTAAAAAGAAAATGTAAGAAGGGTCTGTGGGGAAATCACATGTGGGAAGTTTGGCATTTTCTGTATGGCTGAGGACTCCTGAGGGTGTCTCCCCAACCCTGAATTCTAGTCAGTGGGGACCTGGCCTGACTCCTCAGCTGGCCCCAGACAGTTTCCAGCCCTCTCAGCAGAGGCTGGGTGAATGGGTGCTAAGGCCCTCCCACCCAGCAGGGTGGTGCACTCCACAGCCTTTGTTGCTTGTCTGTCTGTGCCAGAGACAGCCTGGACACATGGAGATGGGAGATGGGCTGGCCACTTTGGTGTCTCAAGGAACTCACTGGGGAGTCATTTTTCCAAGTACATATGCTATCTTTAAAGGCCCTGAACTTTAAGACTGGATGTAATGTCTGGCGAGGGTCTTCCCAGCAAGATGTTGATGCTCCGAATTGGGAGATGGAGACAATTTGACGTTGCCCCTCTTTGCCTGGCAGTGCGTGACAGTTACTCCATCTTCCCTCAAGGTGGTGACTCCTTCCCTTTGAGACTCCTGGTCTCTTCCTCTCAGGGTTTGAAGCCCCCTGTGTCGGCTCCCCTCTATTTCTCTGACCTGGTCTTCCCTGTGCCAACCCACCTTGAGATCCTTGACACATGCTGAATGCAGTTTACCTTGGAAAAGGAGACCCGCAGAGGCTGCCTGCTTGGACCTCACATCACATCAGTAGTTAGCAAGAGGGATTTACTTTTGACAAGCGGGGATGTTTTCCGCGGCTGGGTTTGCAGGGAGAGAATTTCGGCCACGATGGAGGCAGATGGCCTACCAGAAGCAGCAGCCACACTGTCACTATGGGCAGTATGACCTTGGACAGCTTATCTGCCTTGTCTGAGTCATGATACAGCCACCTGCAGGTGTAGTGTAAAATGAAATGAGATAATGTATGACAGGCCCACTGCGAGTGGTGCCTCTTGCAACGTATTTTAATGCTGTGATTATCATCTCTGAGAGAGGAGGCCTGTAGTGTGAATAAACTGGCCTTGGATTATTGATCTGAGCAGCTGGCTGTTCATAAACCTTTTCCAGGCAGACACATCACTTTTCAGGACATTACACTTGAACTAGAACTCAGAGCAGGGAAGGGGATTCAGGAGGCCATGTAGTATTGTGGCTAAGGGTACAGGGCTCCCAGTATTATACAATCAGTGTATAATAAATCAGTGATTTATACAATCAGTGTATTATTTAGACAGTCAATGCTTGAACAGTTTGCCAATGATCTTGTGAACTTTCTTTGTTTACCATTGCCTTTTGTGCCATTACCTTCTTCTGGCTTTGGTTTTCTTCTTAAAGTTCTTTCTTTAGTGTTCTTTCAGTGAATCTTTGAGTAGTAAACTCTCTCAGTTGATAAGCTGATCGATATGTTCTCTTGGCACTTTGAATACATTATTTAATTGTCCTCTGGTCCCTGTCATTACTACTGTGGAGTTGGCTGTCTAATTCTTGCTGCTTTGTGGGTCATCTGCCTCTTTTCCCTGGTTGCTTGTAAGGTGGTATCTTTGTCTTTTGCTTCAGCAATCATACTTTATGTGTCTGCAGTGAATTTATTTTTATTTATTCTACGTGGGGCTCTGATTCACAAATATGTGGATTAATATCATTTTGGAATATTCTCTTTATTTCTCAAATACTGCCTTTCTGTCATTCTATTTTCTCTTTCTGGAGTTGGTATAAGTTGTTGAATTTTCAAATTTGTTTTGGAAACCTTTCTATCATAGTTTCTATTTCTTTCTTTTTGCAGCACTTTGCTTAATTTCTTCAGATCTATAAACAAATCAGCCAATAAATAAATTCTTCCTCCAACTGTTTGTAGTCTACTGTTTAATCCACTTGATGAGTTTTTAATTTAAATGTCTTTGCTTGTTTGTAGAGATTCTTTGGTTATCTTCTTTTCCAAATTGATCTGTTCCTTTAAATATAATCTTTGGTTTCCAAGTGTTCTTTTGCTTCTTGAATAATTATAAATTTATTTGTAGTCCCTATCAGATTATTTTAAGGTCTGTGCCTCTTGGGTTAAAACTCTAGTTTGTGGTGTTTGCTGATTCTCACCCATGGTAGGTGATCTTTATTTAATGTGTTAGTATTTTTTGTTGTGAGCTGATCTTTGCAGTGGCTACATCTTTGAAGCTCTCATGGACTTAAGCTGAGGTCACATCCCTCCAGATTCAGTCTTCGCTTTTGCCAGTGACCCAGAGACATCGTTGGCCTGGAAATTCATTTTTATGTTATTTTCTTAGGTTGGTGGTTTGTGGATCATGAGGTTAAGGTAATTTTTAAAAGCTGAAATACACGAGTCTCAGGATTGTGTTTCAGATTTTCAGGGGAGGATTTGAAATCTGTATGCAGAGACCAAGAGGAAGAGACAAGCTTCCCAGTCATTGCTCTGTGCCCATGGGTGGGCTCTCCCTGAGTTTGCCCTTCTCTGGGTCTGCAACCCATTACAGGCTCGACCTGGATCCCACTCACTAAGTGTGGGCCTTCAGTTCTCACTACGTGTTCACTCACTGCTGTACCTCCAGGCTTCCCTGTGGCACAGCTTTGTTTCCATATTTATGATTGAATCCAGTTCCATTCTGTCAGTGTGTATTAAGTACCCACTTTGTCCCAGGAACTGGAGCGACAGACATGGTCCTTCAGGCTCCTGCAAACATGTGGATGAACCCCCAGCTTTGGCAGCAACATGTTTCTGGCTTTCTCCTCCCTTCGCCTCTGAGGCCATTCTCTTCCTACATCCTAACCAGAGAAGTGAGAGCAAAGATTTTGGGCAGACCATGCATCTGTCTGTACTTCAGTGGTGTGACTTCCTCTGGTCATCTCTTTTTGTTCTTAGATTTGGAAGGAACCTCAGAAAAATTGGCCTGGCCATTTCCAGGTTTGTGAAGTGATGAGAGCCCACTGTGTTTTTTATGGCAGTATTCTGTTGTTGGTATAAAGATGGCTATAGAGCCACAGAGACCTGCTAGTTACCAAGAAACCTGCTTCAGGAGAAAGGTAGGTCATCAGCATGGTAATGAAGCTAACTAGAAGGGAAGACTGGATCAAGTACATGAGCTTCTCATTGGCCCTTTGCAACCCAGAAGAATTGGGGAGATTGAAACCCAGTGTGTAGTTTAGTTTAGCTTTGACTTTTGTTCTCTCTGTGACAGTCAGGGCTCTGTTACCTGGCAGAAGGGAGCTGAAGTGCTGGCCAGCCAGTGGCCAACTCAGAAAGAAGTTGGCTGGTGCTGAGGACAGGATGTTAAGGAGCTGTGTGGAGGCAGGTCCGTTTCAATGGGACCAGCACCAGGCAGGGGCAGGAGACATTGGTCCTAAGCTGCCACTTTGCTGTGTGATCTTGGACACATCCCTTAGCTTCTCTGAGGCTTGGTGTTCTGTCAGGGAGGTTTCATAACTCCTGCCTTGCAGGGTTGTTACAGAGTCAAAGAAGATAACGCACAAGAAAGAGTTTTTGGGGACCCATTTATAGTATTAACAAATGTGAATGAGTCTAAAGGAACCTGATTTAATTTGAGGTTTCAAACAAGAACACTTTCAACAAAGGAACAAGATGACAAATGATCTCCAGTCTGTGTCAGGCTTTTCTCTGGAGCCTGGTACTCATCAGCTTGAGAGTTTCTGTCCTTTTCTGTGGGAGGGACTTTTAAGTTGCTTAATTTCAATTGCAGTTGTACCCAAGTGGCACTGGATACCTCTCAATCCAGTTGAGAGGGTAAACAATCATCTCCTCTCTTTGCTCCTTGGGCACCAGTTTCCAGAAGAAGCTGTGCTGGGTCTGGCTGCACACAGAGTGAGGGTTTCTCTGAGGGTTACAAGCACTGAGGCCCCTTGTTGGTCTGATCCCTCCCGGGAGTCCCCATGCTGGGGCTGCAGCTGAGGGGCAAGGCAGAAATCCTTGTTGGGACCACAGCCTTGGTTCACGCAAATTTTGGAGAGGTGGGCACAGTAGTAAGAATTTAAGATGTTGGCTCAAAGCTTAAATGCATTAGAGTAGGACTTTTTATACTGTCAATGATTATTTCATTAAAAGTTTTGGTTAGAAAGTGTCTATTTTCATCTTTTGAATATTCTAAAATTGGGCTCCTTTGAAGGTTGGAGTTGTTAAGAGTTCCTGCAAAGCTGAAGGTGCTGGGGGCATTTTGGGGAACGTGTGAGTGGGTGGGTCCTGAGTGCCCATACTTTCTTGCTCCCCCCCCCCCCCAGGGCCAACACACCTGACAGGCCTTGGGAGGCTGAGGGTCTTTCCCCAGCCCTGGGATTTGAGCAGGAGACCTAAGTTCTCTCTGGCCTCAGTATTCTCATCTCTAAAGCCATGGGATTAAAATACCAGACAGAGTGGGTGCCTCAGAGCCTGACAAATGCTGCTGAATAAAAGAATGCAGAAGTCCAGTTCCAGGAAGTTATTACTGCCCGTAAGTGACTGCCGCCAGCTTGTTTCCGGGGCGCAGCTGAACACTGTGTGTCGTGCAATGGGCATTCTCATCATTGCTGTTTCACCGGATCACCAGGTCATATAGCAGCAAAGCATCTCTGCCAGGATCTGGACTCAGATGTCCCTTGCACAGGTGTTCCTGCTCCTCCCACCAGGTTATCCCCCCACTCCCGCCCCCAGAGTGGAGAGGGCAGCTCTGGGCCTTACTGTCTGAGCCCCTCCCCATGCGATCAGCCGTTGCCCTATGTCCTGTAGGGCAGCTGCTGACTCCTCAGGAGTTCACACATCTGGTCAAGTTCTGGCCCATTTCTCTGTCAACAAATGGTAGGTAGGAAGCACAGCATCTTTTGCCAAGCATTCTTAATGAGCACATGTTAAGTACCTGCCACTCACTGGTGTTTTTCCAGGGCCAGGTTATTAATCTGCTCGACAGTCATGGAAAAAGGATGGGGAGTGCTCTGGAGACTTGCTGGTGGTCTCAACCCTGTCCTGCCTAGTGCAAGCTTGGAAGGGCATGGGCAGTCCTAAGGCTGGGGCTTGCAGTGGTTTTCCTATTCCTCCTGGCTTTTCCTTCTGCCTAGCATGATGGTGCTCACCGAGGGGATCCTCGTTCTCTTCATTTCTAACTCCAGAGGGTGGGCAGAACCTCATGGCCAGGGGTATGGAGCAGGTGGTGGCAAGGAGTCCTGGTCTTAATTGTGTATGCAAGGCTTCCCCAGTGGTTGGCGGGTTAAACATCTTTTCATGTGCTTATTTGGTGCCTGTATATCCTCTTCTGTGAAATGTCTCTTCATGCTTTTTTTTTTTGCCCATTTTCTAGTTGGATTGTTTGTTATTTTTAATAAATTTCATTTACTGTTCTTTTACCCTGATTTATTCCTTCATACCCATCACCACTCTTTCAGATTTTTATCTACTTATTTACTTGAGTTTTGTCCAGATCCCTCCCAACCCCCACCTTACCATCACTGACAAAAGATAAACAGTGTTCACCATACATTCTAAAAGCAAGTCATTTGTCACGTGTGTGGTTTGCAAATATTTGCCCCCAGTCTGGCTTTTTTCATGAGGGTCATTCACAGAGCAAAAGTTTTAAATTTTGATCAAGTACAGTTTATCAATTTTTTTTCTTTAGCGGGTGTGCTTTTGGTGTTAAGTCTAACTGGTCAGCAAGTCCTAGGTCCTGAAGACTTTCTCCTATGTCTCTTTTGAAGGGTTCTATAGTCTTATGTTTGCTTTTAAATCCATTTTAAGTTTAATATAAGTTAGGAAATTTAGGTTGACAATTTTTTTGCCCATAGATAAAGAACAGCTCCAGCTTCACCTGTTGAAGGCTCTTCCTCCATTACTTCTGCGTGCCAGTCTCTGATTTCCCTGTTCTGTTCCACCGATGTACGTCTGCCCCTCTGCTCACACCCTGCAGGGTGACACCTGCAGCTATGTAAGTCCTAACAATGAGTAGAATGATTCCTCTCACATTATTCTTCTTTTCAAAATTGTTTTAGCTATTAGTTATTTAGTCCTACTTCCTTTGACTCTTCCATATAAATTTTAGAATAATCTTGACTATATGTCTTCAAAAATTCTTGCTGGGATTTTGGTAGAAGTTGCATTAAGCCTATAGATCAATTTGGGGAGAATTGATATCTTTGCTAAAGTGAGTCTTTCAATCTATGGACATTATATGTCTCTTCATTTTAGACTGTGATTTCTTTTATAAGCACTTTGTAGGTTTCAGCTCTAACTTAAATTTTATTAGATTTATACGTATTTCATTTTTTTTTTTTTTTTTGCACAGCTATAAACAGTACTGTATTTTTAGTTTTGGTCCATGTGTTAATTACTAGTATATAGGAATACAATTGATTTGTGTGTGTTCAGCTTATATTCTACAACCTCCCCTCCCCTTTCCTTCCCTTCCCTTCCCTTCCCTTCCCTTCCCTTCCCTTTCATGTTGTTGCCTTGTTGCACTGGCTAGAATTTCCAGTATCATGTTGAATAGCAGTGGTGAATGACCATCCTTGTTTTGTTCCAATCTCAGTAGGAAAACACTTACTCTTTCACTATTAAGTCTAATGTTAGCAATAAGGTTTTTGTAGATGATCTTTATCAAGTTGAAAATGTTTCCTTTTATTCCTGGTTGTTTGAGAGATTTTATCATTAATGGGTACTGGATTTTGACAAGTGCTTTTTTGCATCAACTGATAAATGGTCATATGATTTTTCTTTAGCTTTTCTTTTTAGAATTTTTTTTAAAGTTTATTTATTTATTTATTTTGAGAGAGAGAGAGAGAGAGAGAGAGAGAACACACGGGGGAGGGGCAGAGAGAAGGAGAGACAGAATCCCAAGCAGGCTCCATGCCATCAGCGCAGAGCCTGATGTACGGCTTGAACTCACAAACTGTGATATCATGACCTGAGCCGAGATTAAGAATTGGATGCTCAACTGACTGCACCACCCAAGTTCCCCTTCCTTGGTTTATTAATATATCGATTACATTGATTGATTTTCAAATATTGAACCAGGCTTGCATACCTGGTTCAATAAATCCATGTGATAATGATGTATAATTCTTTTTATTGGGTTTGTTTATGGATTGTATTAGTTAATGCAGTGGTAAAGATTTTTGCATCTATGTTCATGAGGGATATTGGACTATTGTTTTCTTTCTTTGTGCTCTTTTTGTCTTATTTTGTTATCAAGGTAATACTGGCAACATCAAATTAGTTGGGAAGTATTCCCTCTTTTATTTTCCAGGAAAGGTAGTGTAAAATTGGTGTTAATTATTTTTTAGATGTTTGGTAGAATTTTCCAGTGAAACCATCTGGGCCTAGAGATTTCATTTTTGGAAGTTTTTGACTTACAAATTCAATTTCTTTAAGAGTTACAGAGTTATTCAAATGATCTATTTCATATTAAGTGAGTTGTGGTAATTTGTGCACTTTGAGGAAGTGGTCTGTCTCAGCTAAATTGTATATTTACATGTGAGAGATTGTTCATCGTATTCTCTTATCCTTGTGCTGGCTGCAGGTTTTAGACCTGTGGTGAGAGCACTGTCACATTCCTGATATTGATAATTTTTCTCTTTTCTCTCTTTCTCTCTCTTTTTGTCAGTTGATAGAGGTTTGTCAATTTTAGTGATCTTTTCAAAACAACTGGCTTTTGCTTCATTGATTTTCTCTATTTTCTGTTTTCATTGACTTCTGCTCTTACCTTTAGTATTTCCTTCCTTCTGGTTACTTTGGGTTTATTTGCTCTATTTTATTTTGTATAGTTTCTGAAGGTGAGAGCTTAGTTTACTGATTGAGTCTTTCTCTTTTTTCTAATGTAAGCGTTTAGTGCTATAAATTACAGTCACTGGTATCAACATTTTACTAGTTTAAGTGAAATGTAGAACACTTTCTTCTTTAAATTCCTTTATCCTTGTCCATTTATAATATAATTCTTATATACTTCTGCTTCATACATACATTGAGAACCACCTCAGACCATAATGTAAGTCTTGCTTTAGCCATCAAACATAATTTAGGAAACTCAAGAGAAGGAAAGTTTATTGTATTTACCTACATTTTTACTTTTTCCTCTTGTTTTTTACTTTTCTGATTGTCCAAGATTCTTTCATCATTTTTTTTCTGTTTCCAGAACTTTTTTAGCCTTTTTCTTTTGGATGAGTCTCTGGCTCAAATTCTCTTGCGTTTCCATCACTTAAGAATGTTTTGCTTTCCCCTCAAGTATTTGCTGGGTATAGAATTCTGGTTGACAGTTCTTTTCTCTTATCCTGTGAACCAGGTCATGTCACCTCTTTCTGGCTTCCATGGTCTCTGAGGAGAAATCTGCTCTCATTCAGAGCAGTTATTCCTCAGGGTAGGGTGTCGTTTCAGTCTTGATGCTTTCAAGATTTTTTATCTGTTGTTAGTTTTCAGAAGTTTGTCTATGATACGATTGACATGGTTCCTTTGGGTTTTTCCTGTTTGTTTAGCTTCTTGAATCTGGAAGTTTATGCATTTTGCCAAATTTGTGGAAATTTGAGCCATTATTTATTTTAATACTGTTTAGTTCCCCCCCCCCCCCGCCCCATTTCTCTTCTTCTTCTGGGGCTCAGATGACACAAATGTTAGATCTTGTGTTGTAGTCCCATAGATCCCTGGGTGATCATTTTTTCCACTGTCCTTTCTCCCTGTTGTTAAGATTGGACAATTTCTATTCTATCTTCAAGTTCACCAACACTTTCTCTGCTGTTGCTACTCTACTTTCAAGCCCACCCATTGAGATTTTTTTTTCCAGTGATTGTGGTTTTCAGTTCTAAAATTCCCATTTGGTTCTTTTTTTGGATATTCTATTTCTTTGTTGAGATTTTCTGTTTTTCATTTATTTCAAATGTGTTCAAAACTGCATTTCTGTAGCATCCTTGCAGCATTGTTATTGTGGCTACTTTAAAATCCTTGTCAGACAATTCCAACATCTTTGTCATGTCAGGGTTGACATCTGTTGATTGTCTTTTCTCATTCAAGTTGAGATTTCCTTGGTTCTTGATATAACGAGTGATTTTCATGTGAACTCTGGGTATTGTGGGTATTTTAAGAGACTCTGGATCTTATTTCAAACTTTTGTCTCAGCAGGACTCATTTGACTCTGTGCTGGTGTGGAGGGAGGATACTGCCTTTTTGCTGTTGGGTGGGGGTGGAATCCAGGTTCTCCATGTGGTCCCCATGGACACTCTGGGTGGGGAGGAGGGCCTCATAATTGCTGACAGGGGAGGGACACCTTCTTATGTGATTTCCTCTGACAGGGGTGAGGGGTGAGTTCCTCATTGCCAGCTTCCTGCTAGGCCCCTTCTGACACACTCCAGAATAGAAGGGAGAGATACCTCAATACCACTCAATACCTGGATGGGGGTAGAAATCCAGGATCCCTACATGGACTCTGAGGACCCTGTAGGAGTAAGGTGGGTGACTCATTACTGCAGGTGAGCATGGAAGTCTTGAGTCAGCCTTTGCTGTTGGGAGTGGAGCCACAGTTTTTTCTCTTTGGTCGGAGTAGGGCAATTACAATTTCAAAGTTTTCTGTTTTGGTAGGTTGCCCTTTCCTGGTCCTTTGGCTAGAGAAAGCAGGCTTTCCTTAGGGCCTTGTTTGTCTGTGCCCATTGGTACTGTGGGTGGCCACTTCCTCCAGCACCCAGTCTCAGATATACGTGGCAAAAAGAAAATCCTGGGAAATCACTGCCATGTTCTTCCTCAAGTTCGCTAGCTGGGCAGGCTTCTTCTCTCTCTCTTCCAGCGTATTCTCCCAGAGTATTCTTATGTTTGGTTTAAGGTTGGGTGTGAGAACTCACTCAGGAGGCTACTCTGCTGGCCAAAGACTGGGGCACCCCCGTCTCCTCCTATTGCCTGGCACAGGGCATCCTGAGGTAGGAACAGCTTGTATCCTCCCCAGAATATTTGCTGCAGGGAGAAGAGGGCTTCTCTGTTGTGGACCTCTCTTTCACACCTGGCCCAACACCCTCGACTCCCGCGGGGTTTCCTGTTTTTGGCAGCCCAAAGTCGAGATACTTTCTCCCCTATGCTGTCTGCCCTTGGACATACACCACACATCTCCCTGTTTGCCCATCCGTGTGCCCATGACTAGGGAGATTTATTTCCGTTTATGACCCAAGCCCAGCCCAGCTCTGTTACCCAGGAGCCACAAACTGAGCTGGGTAGAGCCAGACAGGCTGAGAGGATGCCTGGGGCTCTGACTAGGTGTGTGTGTGGGCAGTGTTTCTGTAACAGAGACTTGGAGGCTCATAGTTGGGAAGGGCATGTGTGAGGTCATTTGGCTTCCTAAGAGTGACCTGTGGGATCCCCCAAAACCCTAAATGACAGAGATCTAGAGAGATGTTTATCATGGTTGAGACAGTTAAAGCTTCTATCCTTCACCCACGTCTCAAATCCAGGAGATGCTAAATAAAATAGAACAGAATTCAGGATTAAAGTAAATAAATGAAAGATCAGCTTCTGTTTGAACTACTTGGGTGATTTGAATATTCAGCTCTTCTCCGTGGAATGTCAGAGGATTTTAAAGAAAAACAAATGAAGATTATCCAAATTTGTAGAAGACCTTAAGATAAGTTTGTTAAACAATTATGATCACCTGTCAGGAATTGGAGTGGCATAAGTGAAGTAGGGTAGGGTGGTTCTTTTCACTAAGCAGTGTGGGCTAGGGGGTAGGAGATCTGGGTCTGAGGTTTGCCTTTTCCCTGAGTCCTTTTGCTGTGTGATTTTGGGTGATTTCCTGCCCTCTCTGGGCTTTGGTCTCATCATTGGTCATCTGAGGCAGTTGGACATGTAGTCCTCAAACCTAATGATTTGGGAGCCTTAACAATGACTGCCTTAAAATTCTTCAGTGGATCCCCACGAACACTTGAATCAAGTCCAGACTATAAAGGGCCACTTGGTAATTCAGAAATACACTCATGCATATATGGTCAACTAGTCTTTGATGGGAATGGAGAGAGGACAGTCTCTTCAATAAATGGTGCTGGGAAAACCAGATATGCACATGCAAAAGAATGAAACTGGACCATATCTTACATCACTAACAAAAACAAACTTGAAATGGATTAAAGGCTTGGGGCGTCTGGGTGGCTCAGTCGGTTAAGCGTCCGACTTCAGCTCAGGTCACGATCTCGCGGTCCGTGAGTTTGAGCCCCGCGTAGGGCTCTGGGCTGATGGCTCAGAGCCTGGAGCCTGCTTCCGATTCTGTGTCTCCCTCTCTCTCTGCCCCTCCCCTGTTCATGCTCTGTCTCTCTCTGTCTCAAAAATAAATAAACATTAAAAAATTTTTTTAAAGAAATGAATTAAAGGCTTAAGTGTAAGACTTGAAACCATAAAACTCCTACAAGAAAACAGAGAAAAATCTCATTGACATTGGTCTTAGCAATGATTTTTTTTTTAAATCAAGACATCAAAAATATAGACAAGAGAAGCAAAAATAAACAAGTGGGACTACATGAGACTAGAAAGCTTCACGGTAAAGGAATCCACCGACAAAATGAAAAGATAGCTGATGGAATGGGAGAAAATATTTGCAAACCACATTTTGGATAAGGGGTTAATATGTAAAGTACATAAGGAACTCAACTCAATAGCAAAGAGAAACCAAAACCAAAACCAAATAAATAATCTGATTAAAAAATAAGCAAAGGCCTGAAATAGACATTTTCCCAAAGAAGACATACAAGTGATACAGCAGCACTATTCACAATAGCCAAAAGGTGGAAACAACCCAAGGTGAATCAACAGGTGAATGAATAAACTAAATGTGATGTACCATACAATGGAATATTGTTCAGCCACGAAAAAGAATGAAGTATGTATACATGTTATAGTATGCATGCACTTCGAAAAAAACTATGCTGAGTGAAAGGAGCCACACACAAAAGGCTACTTTTCGTCCACTTATATGAAATGTCCAGGACAGACAAATCTGTGAACACAGGAAGTACATGAGTGGTGGCCAAAGGCTAAGGCTCAAAGAATGACTGCATGAAGCTGGCATTTCCTTTAGGGTGAGGAAAATGTTCTGGAATGAGAGGTGGTGATGAAACAGCATTCTACAGGTACCTAAATGTCATTGAGTTGTACTATTTATCTAGTTATTTATTTATTTAATTTTGGAGAGAGAGAAAGAATGAGTGGGGGAGAGGGACAGAGGGAGAGGGAGAGACAGACTCTTAAGCAGGCTCCACACTCAGTGCAGAGCCAGGTGCGAGGCTAAATCCCATGACCCTAGAATCATGACCTCTCATGGCGAAATCAAGAGCCAGACACTCTCCTGAGTCACTCAGTCGGCTCTCTGAGTTGTACACTTTAAAATGGTTTATTTGATGAATTTTATGTCATGTAAATTTTACCCAGATGTTTTGATTTCTGGAGCTCACCAGAAATCTCTGGAATCTGCCTCTGGAGCCAAAGTCCAGGTGCCACGATTCAAAGCTCTCTGGGTGATTCCAATGTGCCACCAGAGCTGAGATTGCTGGGGGTCTAGAGTCCAGTTAAAGCAGGTAGATTTGTCAGGGTTGATAACATTTTGTACAGTTGGGGGGCCAGATAACACTTACAGCAATTGAAAAAATCATTATTTATAACATACAAAGAGCCCCTGTAAAAACAAACAATCGAAATGTGTCCAAATATGCAAATAGTATTTGAATTGGGCAATCACAGGAAATCTTGTAAAAAATCAGAAGAAATCTTAAAAAAAAATTAAACAAGTGAAAAGAGGTTCAACTTCACTAATAGGTAAATAAAAATGAAAGTAACAATGGCTAGTTATTTTTCATTCATCAGAGTGGCAATAATGAAAACAAAACAAAACAAAACATATCACACAGTGTTTGCAAAGATGCACTGGAAGGGCACTTCTGCATATTGTTAGTGGGAATGTGACTTCTTATTGCATTTTTGGAAGTTAACTTCCTATTGAAATCCCATATCTGGGACTCTACCATAATACAAAAATGTTTACTGAGGAATTTCTTATAGATCACAAAGTATAAACCAGAAATAACCTGCAAGCTGTCAAAAGTGGAATGGTTGAATAATCAGAATACACTCACATCATAGGATATTATGCAACTATTAAAAATAGTGAGTTAGATGTCTGTCTATTCATTTGGAGAAATTCCATGTTGTAAACACTGCCAAGTTAAAAAAAAATGCCAATTTTAGAGAAAAAAGGCCTCCTGTGTATGGCCTATTTATCTGTCTTTGCTCCCTCCCTCTCCTCCATGTTGCTCTGGTTTGCAGTCCTACTTGTGATTCTTAGAGTGGGCCTGGCTTGGCCACACCTCTGGGCCTTGACCACACTGTTCCAATTGTCTAGGATGCACTCCCCAACTTGTCACTTTGCTAATACCTACCTGTGGCTCATGTTAAACAGGTGTCTCCTATTCTAGGAAGCCCTTTCTTTCCTCCCCTCCCTCCGACATGTCCCCCAGTCCTCCAGGCTTCTCTCTGTCCTGCCCTTACTATGTTGCTACTCATCCTTTGCCTCTGGCCTCCTTGTGGGGTGAAGGGCTATGTCTTGGTCACCCTTGAATTCTCCATGCACAGCACCAGGCCTGGGGAGGGGCCACGGTAGGGGCTCAGTGGTGTTGAAATGGGCCTGTAGGGGTGGGCTGACCATCGGAAGTCAGATGAGGAGATGGTCAGAGAGTTTCTTATCCGTTTCTCCAGTCTAAGACTAAAGTCTTAG
Source organism: Panthera uncia (assembly GCF_023721935.1). Lineage (NCBI taxonomy): Eukaryota > Metazoa > Chordata > Mammalia > Carnivora > Felidae > Panthera > Panthera uncia. The sequence continues at coordinate 109,243,354 of NW_026057584.1, forward strand.
GAAACATCGATCATTTAAAAGGAATGGACCTAGGGGCGCCTGGGTGGCTCAGTCGGTTAAACGTCCGACTTCGCTCAGGTCATGATCTCGCCGTCTGTGAGTTCGAGCCCCGCGTTGGGCTCTGTGCTGACAGCTCAGAGCCTGGAGCCTGTTTCAAATTCTGTGTCTCCCTCTCTCTGACCCTCCCCCGTTCATGCTCTGTCTCTCTCTGTCTCAAAAATAAATAAACATTAAAAAAAATTTAAAAAAAAATAAAAGGAATGGACCTAATGTTATGCTCTCTGTTATCAAAATACTTGAATGAATCGGTATGCATTTTCCAGCTTTTTAAAGGTGGTTGGAAGTAGGGTCATTAGCTTGCCCTGGTTTGCCTGGGGCTTTCCCATCTCTGGTGCCAGAAGTCTTGTGTCCTACATAAACCCTGATGGTTGGTCGCCGACAGTATGAGTTCCCCGGTGAGGTCTCTTAACCTTCCTCTCCTAGAGCCCAGCTTGTTGTGTGAAGAGTGGGGTCAGCAGGAAGGTCCTTTCTAGGGGACAGTCAGTAGTACTCGGTACTGGCATGGCCAGTCTGGCCTGGTTCCTGCCACTTTTAGAGAATGCAGTTAACCCTTGAACAACACTTCTTTGTAGATTTTTTTCAAAGAGTTGCAGTGCAGTCATGTAGATGTATTTTCTCTTCCTTGTGATTTTCTTAATAACGTTTTCATTTTTCTGGCTTACTTTATTGTGAGAATATAGGGAAAAAAATACATGTAACATACAAAGTATGTGTTAGTCGGCTGTTACCAGTAAAGCTTCTAGTCAACAGTAGGCTATAGTAGTTAAGTTTTGGCAAGTCAGAGTTATATGGGGAATTTTGACTGTGGGGACAGTGACCCTAATCCCTGGTGTTGTTCAAGGCTCAGCTGTAATCTCAATTTAATTCCAAGTCACCTCAGTTTCCTAGTACTCAAAATGGGCATAAAAATCCTAAACCAGGTTGGTGGGAATTTTCAGCATGATATAAATAGAGCCACTGGAGCGACGTGGTCATGTGTACCTCTAGTACATAATAGGGGCTAGACACTATAGTTTCAACTCTCAACAGTCTTAGAGATGGGAGCCAATATGACTCTGACAGACCAGAAGCCTGGTTACAGACACGCAGGTGGCAGGGCTAGGCAATTGTTCAAATGTCCTGGGGCCCTTGTCTGTTTCTTGACTCCAGGCTCTGGGGGCTGGCCAAGTGTACACATATGGCTGCTTTCTCTTGGACCACTGTTGGGCCATCCTGCTGGGAAGACTTTGGCTTGATCCTCTGGCCTAGGGCAGTGGGAACAGCTAGCAAAGCCAGCAGCCCCTCTGGGTACCTGTGCTACATTGCCCAGGGCTTCTTCAGAGTTGGGGAAAAAGAGACCCAGCAAGGCGATTAGGGCAGTGATGCATTCATTCATTCACGCAATCATTCCTGCATGCATTAATTCACTCAGGTAAGCACTCACCAACCACCTGAAGAGGCGGAGACCCCCACCAGTGAACACACTGGTGCTCCCAGGGAGAGAGGAGCACCCAGGATTGTCTGCCTGGGGCAGTCAGTGAAGGCTTCCTGGAGGAGGTATTATTTGAACTATGCCTGGAGACAGTGACTCTTCTGCTGGGTGAACAAGCTGCTGGCAGTGTTCTAGCAGAAAGGTCGGAGCCATTGTACAAGTGCAGGAGGCAAGGGGCAGTTAGATAATGTTGGAGTTGAGGAAGTGTGGCAGGGGTGTGGTGGGGAGGAAGCCACACCAGCTCTGTGGCCTCAGGAGGGGGTTTTGGTCATTCTGAGGCTGTGAGCGGGTCACAGGAGAGTTCTGAAGAGTGGCAGCTTCGTGGGCTAGGAAGGAGCAGCTGGGATTACTGGGGGACTGAAGTATACAGGTGAGGGATGGTGAAGACTGAGAGGGAGCGGGGCAGGGGCCAATCTCTCTAGCCCCTGCTCACTGCACCGTGTTCTTGCTGGCCCTGGAGGGTCTGGCCTGAGGCCCAGGGCCTAGAGTTGGGGGGGTTGGTGGGCAGCGGGGGAGCCAGGAAGAGAGGTGGTGGCTGCTTTCGGGGGTAAGGGAGTGATGAGGACTTGGTCTGAATTTGGAAAGACATTCCCTCCCTATCTTCCACAGAAGGAGCAAGTGCCTTTCAGCTGCCCTGACAGCTCCTCATCCGCTGTTTTGCACAATATACAATTTCTTTGCATAACAGACAGAATAATCTCATTTTCTCACTGGCTACACAGCTTAGCTTTCAATCAATTATTCCAAATACATTAGAAAAAAGTCTCCATGTCACTTCTCTGCCTGCTCAGTGCTCCGTTTTCCCTGTCAAGGAATTTGCAAATCAATTGCTTTAACAATACTTTCCACAAATTACCTTCTAATGCCTGTGATGTCACCCGCGGTTAATGCGCTCCTGATAAATAATGCATCAGGAAGTGGTGAGGCTTTTTTGCCCCCACTCCATGCCCTCCCCCACCCCTCCCTGAGATGCAATAAAGGAATGGCTTGTTTTGTGTTGAGCAGCCTGGCTTCATTCAGCCTTGGGGCTAAGACTGTGGTTGGGTGCTGGGAGGCAGTTGGTGGGTGGAAAGCCAGCTGGCTGGGCATGGGGTGGCTCTGCACCCACTGTGTGGGCTGGCCTGAGAGAGACCCCGTACCTCCCTGCACCCCAGTCTCTGTGCCTGTGCTGGAACAAGGGGATGGTCAGCCATACATCCTTACAACCTCATCTGGAGTCCAGATAATTCTGTCCAGCAGCTTGCTCGCAAGACGGCTGCGCTCACTGTGCTTTGTCCACTGGAGAGGGGGCAACTTTTGGCTCCTAGTTCCTGAGAACCTTAGAGAGTGGCTGGGGAGCAGAGGGCATTCCCCTGAGCTGGCTGAGATCCCAGCCCGAGGAACCCCATCTGTCTGTATCTTTATACTCACCATCCCACGTGCAGGGCTACTTCCCAGAGACTTCCATGCTTTGAGTGGGGCTTCGGACCCTGAATGCAGGGCTCAGGAGTGCCCAGAGGGGCTATGGCCTGGGGGAAGACATGTGTGTCCTGGGGGTTCAGGCAGCACCTGAGCTGGCCTTGGCTGGGGGCTGGGTGGGATAGCAGGAGGGTTTGGGCCTCTGGCTGGGGTTTATGCAGCTCCTTCGTAATATGCTGTGTGCGATGTATGCCTGTGTGTGTGTGGAGGGAGGCATGTTTTGTGTGCAATCACTCCTGAGCTACATGGGGTAGGCATTCTGTAAGGCCTTTCACAATAGGACCCTTGCAAGGCCATCCTTTGGAGCTGCAGAGTTTGCTTGCAAGAATAAAGTTCATTATTCCCCTGTACGACCTATCTACTCTTGGTGTCTTCATAGCTGTAAGTGTATTTTGATGCTGCAAGCTAAAATTGTAGAGTTTCAGCACAGTTAAACAGCAGCAACCACAAAGCAAAGGTTTGGAAGAGGCCTGAGCCCCCAAGCACACGGAACCAGTACTACCCACGTCACCCCCACGGGTGACACTTGGGCCCACGCTGCCTCCGCATTTCACTGGGCCCTATGTGCAATATACACTGCGTCTCTTAATCAATCGATTGCACTGTGTCTAATTCATGTCTCAGGAGTGTACACCACAGGAAGAAAGACTATCTGTTTGCAGGGTTGCCGAGGTGAGGAGTCAGAAGGCACTGACCCTGCCTAGGGAAGTCCGAGAGGATCCCAAAGGGAGAGGACTCTGGGTTGAGTGTGAAGGACAAGTGGGGTGTGTGGAAGTTCCTGAGGTCCTGGGACCTGGAGAGAACCTGGCATTTGGGGAAGTGTTATCTGGAGCACCCTGGGTGGGGCCATGGGAGACCAAGAAGGTTATCTGGTGACAGGCGGTGGGGTCTGTGTCTTGAGATGCTGACTCCAAACAGTGCACTTGGGTGGGCAGCTCCCGGGGCTCCGTGGTTTGGGTAGCCTGAGAAGTACAGCCCTCTGGGGACGGGGGTGGTGCCAATGCAAAACGGGCAAACCTTTTTATAGAAATTTAAGGAGAAAGGAAGAGGGTTTTACTGGAGCCCAAGTTAGGACAGCTGCCTGGGATACCTAGTCCTCACCAAGAAGAGAGTGGTTCGAGAAAGGAACATTTGGTGCAGTGTTATATACATTTTTTTACATAAAGAGTTGCGAATCATCAAGACAAAGGACATTCCAGAAAGTTATAGACTTTATCTTCTATCTTTAGTACATCAAAGCTGTTGGACCTTAAGCTTGTGGGAGCTAGGGAGGTTTCTTTCTTTTTCTTATCTTGTGCTCAGAATGCTCCTTTTTGGTTATCTATCTATCTATCATCTATCTATTCAACGAAGCAGACATACAATGTGTTCTCCAGGCAGAAATAGACCCCATGCTCTGAGGTTTTGCCAAGTCATTTTGACCTTTGTAAATGTTAAAGGACAGCTTTCCTGGGAGCCCAGGAACAGGGACCCCCAAACACTAAAGGTTGAAAATCTCCTGGCAGGCCCAGGGCTGACAGGCCACTTTTAGTTTGTAATTCGTATTAATGTAACACAGAAATGGGTTTTGTGGAACATACTCTGGGAAATACTGTGGGCAGTGAGGAGCCATTGAGCTGTTTCTTGTTTCTTGTTTGCTCCTCTGGCTGGACTCTGGCCCTGTGAAGGACTGGATGCCTGACACCAGGGTACCAGGCTGACTCAGGGTGACCCAGCACCTCTGGGCTCGTACAGTGAGATCTTTTGAGGGCCAGCAGTGTTTGGGGTCAGGTACACATGGGGTCATTTGTGGCCATAACGTCCTGGTCTTGAGGCCTTCTTCACACAGATGCACCTGATCTGTTATTTCTGAACTAGAAAATAAGGTGGGGAATGTGGAAGAAATAAAACTTGAAATGTGTTGAGTCAAGATTCTTTTTAGACCTCATGAAACCTGAACTTCCCCTGGAGGACTTGGGGTCACTCCCCAGGGGGGCACTTGGGGAGGAGTTAGGTCCAATGGGCTCTGTGTCCTGATGTGCACCCTCCTTCTCCTTCCTAAACTCTGGAAACTCACTCTGAGGGTGACCAGTTGGGGTGGCCAATACTGTTGGGGCAATATGAGCTCAAAGGGAAAACTCGAGGAAGCAACGATGAATCTTAGATGGCTGATGAGCAGAAGAAAAGCTGCTAACCTGAGAAGGAATAAGATACACAGGGAGGTCCTGCTTCCTGTCCAATCATACTGAACTTAGAACATCAGATAATTGCAAGCTTTGGCTAAGATGTGGGGAAGTGAGCCCTTGTGTTCTGCGGGTGTGAGAGAAGTCTTAGACTGCTTGTAGCATGGGACCAGTGGTCCTCCTCCCAGATCTGCTCTGAGAGACATGCCAACGTGGTGGGGAGTGGGTAAGTGAACTGCAGCCATGCCGTGGGCACCATGCAGCAGTGGATGCCATTGCTGAGCATAGGTAACCACTGCAAGTGGTCTGAGAACCAGGGGTAAGTGCAAAAGTCAAGGACAGGAATGAAATTTGTGGTACAATTTCATTTATGTAAATTACAATGCAAACCTTCAAAAGACAGATTGGAGGAAGCCTCCACATTCCAGGAAGTCCCTCCACATAGGGGAATAGATGACTCTAGCAGGAAGGAGGATGGAGGGCAGGGTTGGGGACAAAGGAAAGTAGAGGCAAACACCAAGGCAGTGTCTCAGCCTGAGTTCCCTAGAAAGGAGAGCCTGAGGCAAGGATTACAAACTAATGCTTTATTGGGAAGATGAGTGGAAAGACTGAAGGGGAGCCTGGGCAGAAATCCCCTGTGCAGGGTTGCATTGCTGGTGTTTGACAGCACCTCATCTGTGAGTCTGGATGTGGTGGGAGGAGCCAGAAACTCTGGGAGTGTGACCTGTTGGCGGTAAGCATTGGAATCACAGCGTGGTTGGATGCACTGGTGTCCAAGGGGTCAGGAGTTGATGATTAGGAGAACCAGAGGCCAAGAGAGTCCGAGAAGATGCTCAAGAGGGGGCAGTTGCCTGACGGCTGAGCAGTGCCATGGACTCCTGGGCTGAGAAGGAGGAGCCCAGTTCTCCTTGCCAGAGTGTGTATATATGTGCATGTCTTAGATCTAGATAGACTTGGGTCTGAATCCTTGAGCAAATTATGTGCCTAGTTAACCTCGGTATCCACATTGACAGAATGCACATAATAAGAGTGTTACTTTCCGAGAGTTTTGTGAGTGGAAAGTGCCTGGCATGGTTGGCACTCAGCAGACATACACTGTGTTACTACCTGGGGCTGGCAGGCCGGCCACGTGGTGCTCGGCTGCTCAGCCACCCGTCTGGAGAGGGACTGCTACATTTCTCAGCTGCCTTTGTTCCCATTGTAACAAGCTGGAATCTGCAGCAAGACGCCTCTCTTCCAGAAAGAAAACACCCAGAGAAGTTGCCCCTTCATAACCAAGCACATGATTTATTTTTCTCTTTAGGTTTCTGTGTTTTGACACCTGATTACATCCAGCTTCACACTCAGAGTTCTCTGTGTACCAAGAACTAATTATTTCGTGTGTCCTGAAATAGGGACAACAAAATGCCACTTATTGTGTTAATTGGGACTCGTTTTACCCCCAGGACTCTTGTTCTGCACATAGGTTTTATTCTGTATTTGTTCATTAATTCAGCCATCCAGTCACCAGACATCGAGAGCTTGCTACATGCCCAGCACAGCGTGGGCACTTGGGTTCTAGAGGTAAGACCCCAACTCTGCCATGGCCTACAGGCCCTGGGGGACAGATAGGTGGCATCCCATGGGATAGCACCTCTTGAGGGGCTGAGGGAGCAGATGAAGTGCTGAGGGGCCCCTGGGAGGAAGCTGCCCCTGGAGAGCCATCTGGCCTGAATTATAGGGCATGAGTGGGATTTCTCAAGGTGGCAAAGTGGGAGCCCATTTGGTGGTATGTGCTGATGAGGTGCTTGGATTTGGAGTGAATCTTCCCTGGGGTAAGAGGAGTAGCAGGAGGTGAAATGGGGGCTGGATGAGGTGGGCTCTGAATGCCAGGCCCAGGTGTCATTCTGTCGGATATCAAGCAGCAGTGGGAAAGCCGGGAGGTGAGACCAGGTACGGGGTAGCAACCCTGGGTGTGAGGATACCCATGGGAGGCAGGGATCACAGACTGTAGCAGGTCTAAGGAGGGCCTGGCTGCACACATATTAGATGTCCCTGAGTGATCATGGCAGGGACACCCATGACACCTGGCACCTTGGAGGGCTCCCTGTCTTCTCCCACTCTCACTGGGGGCAGTGTGTTCATTGTGAGGATCTGGCTTTGCTGCTGTTATTGTGGTGTTCAGGATGGTAAGATTTGCCTCTGTAAATCCAGCTTCTCAGTCCTTCAAAATTTGATCTCCCTTTATTTTAAAGAATATACTTATTTTACAAAACAGGACAGATTTTATGTGTTAACACAGTATACTCAATATAAAGAATAAAGTTTTTAAACAGGAACAACATGAATCACTGCTGTGGGCTGGGGTGGTGTGATGGCATTTCCCAGGAAGTGTCATGGTCCTTTGCAAGGAAGTGTCCACTTTGGGTTGGAGCCCTCCTGCCCAAGAGACAAAGCTGGGCAGGAGCTTTGCTGGAGCAGCCGAGAGAGATGGTGTGAGGGATCCTGCACGGGGGACAGAGACTGCACATCTGATGTGAGTGAGCAAGGGTTGTGCTAGAATCGGCTTATGGATGGCCTAGAGAAGGGGGTGACCCTTTCTCCATGGACAGCCCAGCAGTCATGCTCCACTGTGTGTTTTCTAATCTAGAGAGTAGGTCAAGAGCCAATAGCCCAAAATCTCTGTGGGCTAAACAAGAGTAGTGCTGAGGTGTGTGAGGTGGCAGATTCACCTGGGGATTTCCTGGTGCTCATTGCTGTACACTGTGCATCATGCAGTAAGGGGGCAGGTGAGATTAGCACATGTGTCCTCAGGACGAGAGGCTTTGGGTTATCCTTTTCAATAAGGGCCCTGGGTTGTGATGGTGAAAGGAGGGGATGGGCAGTGTGTACAGGCTATGAACTCCTCAGCACTGAGCAGAGGGATCACGTCTCCTTCTCCTACAATGCTGATGGGCAACAGGAAATCAAGACCATGTTCTGAGATTCTACACATCAGACTCCTGTCTATTTCTGGCCCAGTGTTGACCTAGGGACTTCAGAGAAGCCATGGCTCTTGGTGGGGTAGGAGTGGCCAGAGGCTGTAGCACACCAAGGGTTTGCCAAAGCACAATACAGGAAGCAAAGCCTTATCTAAACCAACTGAGAAAAACTGGTGTCTTGAAGTAAATTTCGGGCAAAAGCATTGAGTGAGCTTGAGAATTATTTGCAACTTGTTACTGGGGTTCACTGAGATCACACAAACAGAGCACAGGCCGATAACTGCAAGGGACCTGGAGAGAATCCAGAGAATCTGGTATGAGAGGAGCACAGACTGGCCACGGATTCTAGATGTTGGTTTTGGAATCTTTTGTCTATCCTTAATGTAGGTGAATAGATCTTCTCAGGTAGTATGTGTCCAAGCAATGCCAATTAATCCCTTGGTTAGCTGCATCTAGTCTTGAGTTAAAAAGCCCTCTAGATGGACAGTTTTTCACCCACAGTCAAGATTATGGTACCTAGAGCAAGCAAAGCCTAGGGCGCTACTCTCTTATTCATGGAGATGACATATTCTCTCTAAGCATTGAGGTCTGCTCATGAGAAAGCCCTGCAGTTAGAGCACTGCGTGGGCAGTCAAGCATTTGCTTTTGTGCTCAGCCATTCAGGAGCTGAGGTCCCTTGGACAGGTTACTGTCCCTCTCTGGGTGACTGTTCACTCACCCATAAAATGGGGGCTGGAGTGGACTCAATGAGCTGCCTGGTCCTTACAGTTTTGAAACACTTTGATTCTAGACTTTGACTTCTTCCCTTTGGCCTAGCTTAGGTGCTTAGGACACTCTTAGCAGACCCAAGACACCTGCTGGTTCTCTCTGGTGGGGGTCTGTGTGGGAGACAGTGTCTAAGTCTACTTTCTTGGAGGGACTTGAGTCTTTGGCAGATAATAGATGATTGTGTGGGCAGTTCCATATATTCTGGGGTGTATATCTTGTGGCTATGCTGTCTATTAGATGTAGAATGACTGGCTTGGCCCAGGTGTTCAGACTCCAAACCCCATGCTCTTCTGGCAGGAGAGCCTACCCCTAGGGAGAAGTGAGGTCTTGTGTAAGTCAGAGTGAAATAGACAAACTTAGTGCAGTGGCTAAGTGAGGTAGGCCATGCAGGGTCAGTGCAGAGAGTTCTTGAGTTCTGGTTCATCATTTAATTCACCATTGACGTCTGGGGAACGGCTAGTGGGCCTGCCATGAGCCGTGTTTGCTGCAATTCCAGTGTGATTAGGAAGAGTCATTTTCTGTGCCTCCTGGCACAGGGTCTGGTCCACAGGTGGCAGAGATAAAACTCCCCTGGAAGGATGCTGTAATGGCCAATGTAGATGGTGGCAGATTATGCATCTTAAAATGTGATTGCAAAATCAATAAGCCAATTACAGCGGTTAAATCTTTGCCTTTTCAGAGCCGCCTGTGGAGCTGAGCTGCTTGCTGTGGCATCAGGTGGCTGTGTGGCCCTGACTGCAGGGCTGGAAGGGTGAGAAGGCTGCATGAGGGGCTCTTCTCTCTCCTTTGGGAGCCCTGCCCTCATTGTGTAGACTCCTCAGTGGAAAAAAACAGTTGCCAGGAACTCTTTTGCACTTATGCATTGGAGATGGGGGCAAGAGGTAAGGGATATTTTTTTTTTGAGTGCTTATGGTGACTTCATATATCACCATTACATCTTAACAACCCTGTGAGCTAAGTGTTGGCATCATCATTTCACACGGAAGGTGCATTGGTTTTCCTTGCAAACCTGCTCAAAACTCTGTGGCTTAAAAGAGCACATCACTGTCTATTTAGCTCACAATTCTACTGGCTGGTTCCTTCTGGTCTGGGCTGGGTCAGACTGATGCTGGTGGGTTGACTGGGGGCCTCTTGGTCCTGAGTGGCCTCATTCGGAAGTCTGGAAGTGAGCTGGCAGTTGGCTGGGATGTGGGGGTGACTCTATCTCTCACTGTGGCAGGAAAGCCCGGGCACATTCCCATGTCAGTGGAGGGTTCTAAGAGCATCAAAGATAGAAGCTGAAAGTCTTCATTTTAGGTCTAGACTCAGAGTGGGCACAATGTCACTTTTGTCACTTGCTATTGGTCAAAGCAAATGACTGGGGCTGCCCAGAATAGCGGGAGGGGCTGTCAAGGATGGTGGCCATTTTTGTAACCCACCACACAGAGAAGCTGAGGTTCTAAGACTTGAAGCAGCCTGCCCAGGGCATGCAGCTAGAATGGGAACCCACCTGGGGCACCTGGGTGGCTCAGTTGGTTAAGTGTCCAACTCTTGATTTCAGCTCAGTCATGGCCTCATGAACCATGAGATAGAGCCCTGTGTTGGGCTCTGTGCTGATAGCCTGGGGCCTTCTTGGGATTCACTCTCCCTCTCTCTCTGCCCCTCCCCCACTCATGCTTCCTAAACATACAAACAAACTTTAGAACGGGAACCCAGCCTGTGCTTTTCTAATACTGAATGTGGTGTGCAAGGAAACACCACTCTTAAAGAGAGAGCAATGCTCAACTCAGATAACTGAGAGTCTGCATTGTGGAATTTGAGGCAGCCATGGCTGATGGTGGGTAAGAGTTTTCAGATAGAGGGTGAATTTTTAAATTGCTGAGTATGGAGAGCATCCAGAGTTGTGTGACTGCTGAGTCTTCCTTGGCTGTGACCCTGGTGGACTCCTGAGTAGAGGGCTTCTGTATGTGTTCTGTCCTCCATCACCCCTCTCTATCTCCTTCCTCCATGGCTCTGTTCTTATTCTTTTTTTGTGGTGTGGGAGGCATGTGTGTGTGTATGTACCTTCCATCAGAAGCTATGCTTCATCTTTTTGGAAGTAATGAGATTTAAAAAGCAAATTCATAACAAATAGATTTCTGTTTGCAATGCACACAGCTGGTATTTACTTCCATATTTTGAAATAATATGCTGACACTGCTATTTCTTGACTAATCGATTTTAAACATTGTCTATGGACTGCAGTGGAAGATGGCAATTTAGCTCTGCATGGACTTCCTTGCATTGGCCCTTCCGCCATCTTCCGGTGTACTTTTTGTCACAACTTTTGGTTAAATCAATGGTCAGTGTTTCTGTTACTATGACAGTACATTTTGCTTACCGCTAAGTGAAGTAGACAATGATGATGTTTCCTGGACTTAACATGTGCATGTTTTCCTTTTATTTGGTTTTCCATGTACCTATGTTTATTTTTCCTAACCACTTTGCCAGATCAGTTCTATATGAACCAGTTTTATATTCCAAATAGTCAAACTGACATTCTATCAATTTCCTTTTCTCCCAGACCCTCCCACACGGGGTTTCTGGCTCTTGGTTGCTCTCCAGATTCCCAAGCAGCCTGTCATCCTGGGGCTTACTTTGCAGCATGCTCTGGATGGACTCCTGGGTCTCATGGCTTCCTTGCCTGCTTCACATCATCATTTTGCTGAAACATGTCCTCTTAATAGTTCCCTAAGTTATGAAAAGTTATGAAGAGAGTCCCTATGTGTCTGAAAATATTTCCTCCAAGCAGACTCTGGGACATGGGTTTGTGTGAAGATGACTCATTAAGAAGATACTTCCAGGAGAAAGGGGGAGGGGGTGGGGAAGCAGGACAAGGAGGAGGAAGCCAGGCCAAGTTTGATTTCAGCAGGAGTGCTAGTCACAGCCTTCCCAAGGAGCCCTGGGGTGAATACCACATCCCAGAGTTTGCCCTGCAAAAGGCAGCGGTGGGGTGTAGGGGAACCCTAGCTCTAGGCACTCTGTCTGGGCCTGAGGGTCGTCATCTGGAGACCACTGTGGTGCACGCCACTGGGAGCCCAACACACAACAGTTGGTGGCATAGACCAGGAGAGGTTGGCTGAGGAATCAGGACCAACGTCATCAGGGCAGCTCGGCAGCTGTGTGGGCAGGGTCCAACATTCAATGCAGGAAATAGGGATCATTACAGGTGTTCACACCAGTGTTGGAAGGGCTAAAGAGACAATTTCTAGGTGAGTCTCCTTGGGATGATTTTCAGAATGATACAGAATGCTCACTAGGGAGCCGTTCCCCCTAAGGAAGCCTCTGGTCTCCTGCAAGCTGAGGCATAGACCCTCAATTCTTCCAGGCAGCCTGAGTCATACAGAAAGAAGCCACCTCTACCACTGCCATAGCTTGGTGTCCACACCTTCTTAACCAGAATTTCATGAAAATTGCCTCCCCCTAACACAAAACCCACTTAATATACAGGACAGTGGCTGTAAACAAGTCTCAGAAATAGAGTTTTATCTATCTAATCTTTACGAATAGAAGGAGGGAAAACTGGAGGTTTAGAGAGCAATACGAATGCCATACAACTGGATATACACTTCTAGATTAAACAATTTTTTTTCCTGAGAATTTTGAGAGCATTGCTCCATTGTATTTGAATTTGTGGTTTCATTGTTGGAAAGTCTAATGCCATTCTAGTTCCCTTATGAGCAACTTTCTTTCTTTCTTTTTTTCCTCTCTATGGAAGCTTTGAGGATCTACTCTTTCCCTGTGGCACCATAAGATGTTATGATGATGTATGTTGATGTGGGGTGTTTTTCTTTCATTTTGTGGGGTGCTCAGTGGACCCCTTCAATCTGAACCTTATGACCTGTGCTATGGACTAAAATTTGTGTCCCCCTCTCTGCATATTCCTATGTTAAACCTGACCCCCAATGGGATGGTATTAGGAGGTGGGGCCTTTGGGAGGTGCTTTGCTCACGAAAGGGAGTAGTCCTTAGAAAAGAGGCCCAAGATATCTCCGTCAGTCCTCCACCATGTGGGGACACAGCGAGAGAGAAGACAGATGTCAGTGAATCAGGAAAAGGGCCCTTATGAGTTGTGGACCCTGTTGGTGCCGTGGTCTTGGACTTAGCCTCCAGCACTGCAAGGGATAAGTGTTTGCTGTTCATGGTATTCTTGTTCCAGTCACCTGAGCGGACTAAGATGACCCGTGAAATAGTTAATATCATCTCATTGATAGTTTCCCTCTCTTATGTTTTCATTTTCTAGATTGCAGATTTTCTGAATTGACCTTTTCAGTTTCTTTTCTTTCTCTGTTTTCCATCTCTTTCTGCACTAATTTTTGTCTTTTTGTTTTACTTATTTCAGCCATTACATTATTATTTGAATTTCTAAGAGTTCTTCATGCATCTGTTACTTTTCCCACAGAACCCTATTCTTGTTTTGTGCCTGCAGGATCTTTCTGATTTAAATTTTTTCCTCCTTTTTTTCTATTTTGGTTTCATTTTCCCCATGTTAGAAGATTGCCTCAAATGTTTGGTGGTTGCTGGCTGCCAGTTCAGATTTAACAATGAAGCACTCAAAGCGAGTGGGGAGCTCTTGGGGTATGGGAGGGCCAGTTAACCAGAGGCTACATGAGCAGCTGGCAATGAAACCTTATCTGGGGATCCCCAGATGTTGGACCTTGGGGTCTCTTTTCTGCACAATTATCCTGTCTTCTCTCTTGGGGCCCGAGCCAGGAGTGGGTTAGGTGGTGGTTGTTCTGCTGTTTGAGTGCAGACATTCTCTTCTCCTCTGTTTCTCTTCTGCATCTCACGCCCATCCTCCATTGTGCTTGGGTCCCCTGGGCTGGAGTCTTCTGGCTTAGTTTCTCCAGAAGCAAACATTTGATGTCCTGACTCAGGCTTTTAGAAGTGCAGGAGGGCCCCTGAGCTTCTGGGGCCCTTGGGGTTTCCTCCCCAGGCCAGCAGGGGTTATGTCTGTTGCACAATTACTGATGGTGCCCCTCTCACATTGTCTCATTGTGGCCCTCTCCCCACACTTTCTTCCAGCCTCCCGGTGTGCCCTGGGCGTCCCTATCCTGGGCCCCACGGGCTTGTTTGGGGCCAGCCAACTCCTTCCCTGGGCACTGCCTCTGTGCTTCCCTGAGGGCAGCTTCCTGGGTCCTCCTGGGGCTGGTACTCTCCTCCAGCCTTTTCCTAGATTCCAAAATGTTACTGCCATTTTGCATCTGCGTCTGTGCCCTCAGTTCTTATGGATTTATATATTTAAAAAAAATCCACTGATGTCATTTTAGTGGAGTGTTGTGAGGGAGAGCCAATGGTGGGTGTGATCAGACTCCACATTTACCTGCAGTCTGGAAGGGACTCCAGGGAAATGCACAGCCATTAGGAAGAAACATGGTGGCTACCATACCTCTTGGGTAAGCTCTTTCCCCTGCCTCCTGTGGCAGCTTACATGTTTGCTGTGGAATTATTTTACACGTGGGGCTTGCTGGGTCTCTAGGCATTTGCAGTGCACAGGATGTTTGTTAGTACCTTCCAGGGCCTGGCCTTGGGCTGGGGATGGGGCAGGACCATGGGAAAGTTCCTGCCCAAGTGGGCTGACACTGGTGGGAAGACAGTCTCGGGTAGCAGGTGCCAGAGCAGGTCATACACTGGCTTAAGGGGAGAGCCATCTGAGAGCCTGCGTGGCATCTATGGCTCCCGGATAGACATGAATAGAGGTGTGAGGCCTAGAGCGTGCCTTCAACAGTGCGATGTTTGAAGCTTTGTAAAAGACAAAGTGAAAAGAACATGCAAAGAAGCAGGCAAGCCCTCCCTTCCTTCTCCCCTCCCACCCACACTCCACAAAGACACTGTGGAGTACTTCCTACCTCCTCAGAAAACTCTGCAGCAGCACTGGGTGAACTCCTCAGGGCCAGTTCTAGTTCATGTGGTCCTGGAGTGCAATGAGGACTTTCTCTCACGGGGTCAGATTTGCATAAGTTATGACAAGCACATGCTGGTAGATCCTGTGTCTCTCTCCCCAGCATCTAATAAAGAAAAATTCAATTCAAGGTAGATCTTTCTCTGCCCCAACCAGACCAAGTGTGGTTCAATTGATTACTTGCACATTTTGCGGTACATCCTCCCTGTGTTAGCTTTCTGTGCTGTGTAACCATTACCATGGACTGCGTGGCTGTACCAGCTCCCAGCTTTGTAAGTCAGAGGTTCAGCATGGTGCGACTGTGTTCTCTGCTCAGGGAATCATGAGGCTGACATACAAGGTTTGGCCAGGCTGAGTTTGCTTCTGAAGACTCTGGGGAAAAATCGCTCTCTTGTTCATTCTTTTTTTTTTTCCTTGGACATATAAAAATTATATATATTTAAGATATACAACATGATGGTTTGGTATAGTCATACATTGTGAAATGATCACCACAATCAAGTTAACACACCCATTACATCATATAGTTATCATGTGTGTGTGTGTATGTGTGTGTGTGCACACACACGTTTAGTTTTTTTAATGAAAAATTTTTAAAATTTTATTTAAATCCAGGTTAGTTAACATATACTATAATGATGGTTTCAGAAGTAGAATTTAGTGATTCATCACCTACATTTAACACCCAGTGTTCATCCCAATAAGTGCCCTCCTCAGTGCCCATCCCCCATCTAGCCCATTCCCCCATCCCCCCACCCACCTCTCCTCCAGCAACCTTCAGTTTGTTCTCTGTGTTTAAGAGTCTTTTATGGTTTGCCTCCCTCTCCGTTTTTATCTTATTTTCCCCTCCCTTCCCCTATGTTCATCTGTTTTGTTTCTTAAATTCCACATATAAGTTAAGACATGATATTTGTCTTTCTATGACTGACTTATTTTACTTAGCATAATGGAACCCTCCAGTTCCATCTATGTTGTTGCAAATGGCAAGATTTCATCTTTTTGATTGCTAAATAATATTCCATTGTGTATGTGTATGTGTATGTGTATGTGTATGTATGTATATATATATATATATATATATATATATATATACATTGTGTATATGTGGGAGTGCCATTTGAGAGCCTGCATGGCATCTATGGCCTCCCATATACATATGTATATATGGTATGTATACACACACACACACACACACACACACACACACACAGTGTGTTTAGGTTTAATTTGAGATCTATCCTCTTAGCAAATTTCAAATTTACAACACAGTATTGTTAACTATGGTCATCGGGCTACACGTTTCATCTCTAGGACTTACTGATCCTGCCCGCATAACTTAAACTTTGTACCCTTGACCAGCATATCTCCATTTCCACCCACTGCTAGCCCGTGACAACCTCCATTCTATTCTCTGCTTCTATGAGTTTGACTGTTTTAGATTCCACATATAAGTGAGATAATGCAGTATTTGTCTTCATGTATCTGGCTTATTTCGCTTAGTGTAATGTCTTCCCACTCCATCCATGTTGTAACAAAGGTTATTTCCTTCTTTTTAAAGGCTGAATGATATTTCATTATATGTATGTACCACCTTTCCCTTATCCATTTATCTAAGGACACATTAGATTGTTTCCATGTCTTAGTTATTGGGAATAATGCTGCAATGAATATGGGAGTACAAATATCTTTTTGAAATCCTGATTTCAAGTCCTTTGAATATATGCCCAGAAGTGGGGTTGCTGGATCATATTGTAGCTCATACTGTTTTCCGTAATGGCTGTACTAATTTGTACACCAGTGTACAGAGTTCCCTTTTCCCCACCTCCTCACCAACACTTATCTTTTGTCCTTTTGGTAACAGCCATTGTAGCAGGTGCAAGCTGATAGCTCATTGATTTTGACTTGCATTTCCTGGTGATGAGTGATGCTGAACACTTTTTCACATACCTGTTGACCATTTGGATGGCTTCTTTCCAGAAGTGCCTATTTGGGGCTTTGCTTGCTAATTCATTTTGTTGGCAGCACTCAGCTCCTTGTGGTTGGAGGACTACATGCTCTGCTGGGGACTGCTTTTGGTTTCTAAAGGCCACCCGTAGTCTTGTCACATGCCTCCTTCCATCTTTAGGCCAGCAAAGGTGCATTAAGTCCTTCTTATGCTTGGAATCTCCCACTTCCTCTGCTGGTCACCAGCTGGAGAAAACTCTCCTTTTAAAGGGCTCATGTGATTAGGTTAGGTCCTAATAATTCCCCAATATTTTTTAAAAACAAATCTTAATGTTTATTTTTGAGGGAGAAAGTGACAGAGCTCAAGCGGGTGAGGGGCAGAGAGAGAGGGAGACACAGAGTCTGTAGGAGGCTCCAGGCTCTGAGATGTTAGCACAGAACCCGATGCGGGGCTGGAACTCATGAATCATGAGATCATGACCCAAGCCAAAGTTGGATGCGTAACCGACTGAGCCACCCAGGTGCCCCAATAATTTCCCAGTCTTGAAGTCTGTTGTGCCAAGTGACATACCTAATTATGGAAGTAGCACCCATCACATACACAGGGTGTGTATGCACTGGGCTCCATGTGGGGAAGGAGGCTGGGCTTGTCTCTTCATAACTGCACTCTGTCCAGGGACACGAGGCTGACACACACAAACTCAGTCTGCGTGTGGAGAGTGTTAGGAGAGCCACGCTCCGCTCCTGTCACTGTCAGTAACTAGCTGCCTCTCCCTGGGGCTCAGTTTGTAAGTGGCTATATTGGGATTGAGTGATGGGCTTTATCTTGTATGCCAAATCTGGCTGGTTGGCCATGGTGCTTGGGGTGCTTCTTGAGAGGCTTGTGAGGTTGGCCTTGACCCTGGCGGGGAAGAGGGTGGTGATTGGTGTCTCTCAAGGATACCCACGGGCCCTCCTTCCATCTCCTGACTGATCTCCGCACGCTTCCAGCTCATTTGTTCAGCACACATTTACTGACGTTGTCTTTCCCCAGCATTTCAGCCTGCCGAGTTCACACTGAGCTATCTGAGAGGATTTTTTTGCAGAAGAGAATAACGGGAACCCAAGACTGGGGCACTAGGGGATAAATGGAAGGCATGAACTTGTGTAAAACCTTCGAGCACGAAGGACTCTATTTTGGGGACTAAAGCTTCATCCTGTTTTGTTTTGTTTTTTCCTGAAACAGAAACTGCGTTGAACTATTGAACTGGGCAAAAGCATATGACTGAACACAGGACTGCTGCACCCACATTCTCGATAAAAATTGGACACTCTGCAAAAAATATTTTCCTAGTAACTGTCACAATGTACTCAGATAATTTTGTACATTGTAAAATGTAATTATGTCTTCCAGTCAGAATTTTTGGAAGACAACCGGTGCAAGTTTCTGGAGACTTCTGCAGTTTGCTAATAAAGACCCTGGGTATTTACTGCTCCTCGACAGGATGAAGTTTGGGTTGCTGCCTGAATCTACGCTTCCCAAGTGGCAATTCTAAGACCCCAGATAAACTCTTTTGTCTTATTTGGGTAACTTCCTGTTTTCTTAGCCAAGAAAGGGAAGGAAGAAAATCGACGTTCTGCCTGTTATCCCTCGACGCCTATTGCATGGGCCACCGAGTCACCTGCACCATGTCATGGGCTTCCTTTGCCAGGTTCGTGCCATGTCCTCCTGTAATAAATAAGAAAGCTGAGGTGCATTCAAATCACTTACACACACCGGAGCAGAGACAGAAGAAACCCTCACCCTTCTGACAGTTCTAAGTACTGGGGTGCTGCATCGACGGCAAGAGCAAGGAGAGCAAGAGGAAGAGAGGAGCAAGGAGAGCAAGAGGAAGCCTCTCACATCCAGGTCCCCCTCCCCCACCCCCAGCCTCCCTTCTTGACAGTCATTTTCCTACCAACTTGGCCATCCCACCTCAGGGGGCATGTAGCCTGGATGCTGCGATAAAACACCCTCTTTGCACCAAGGAAATTGAGAGCAGGGGGTCAGGGGCTGGTTGCTCCTGGGTTTGATTCCTAATCACTTTTTAAATCCCCCGTGCCTTGTGAAATAAACGTGATGGACTTTGGGGGCTGGTTTCTGAAGCCTTGTGAGGAGGAGAGGCCCAGGCAGCCTGCGGACAGCTAATTTGATCAGAGGTTGTGATTTCCTCCTCTTGCTTCTGTGTCCAGGGCAGATAAAATGGAAGGAGGGCAGAGATGCTTAATTAACCCTGTAATTCTTGCATGGGCTAATTAGCATATAGATGAGGGTGGCTCTCCAAGACTGTCTCAGAGCTGTCTCCTGTCTGTGTGCAGAGCGCTGGGCTAGCCCCCACATTAACCAGTCACAGTCCTTCCCAAGTTCTGCCTAAAGGAGGCCCATGACTGTGGGGTGGTACAGGGAGATTGGGGGCCTCTTATGGACTTAGGAATTTTTAACACAATCTCTCAGCCAGTGCTTTGAGGACACTATGACCGGGGCTACTTAGGCTTCTCATTAGTTTGGCTTGGTTCTGGCATTCTGGACACTCTGTGGTCAACTTCTACCCACCCTGGGGTCTCTGCCCTCTGACCTTGTCTTCCCAAGCTGAGAGTGTGGAGCCCGGCTGTGGCAGTTGCCCAGGAGGAGGGGTTGGACTCAACCATTTGCCCTGTCTTTCCCAGAGCTGCGTTGGTTATCTGTCCCCTCCCTTATCCAGTTGGTAGATTCAAGGCTTGGAGAGCCTTAGAAGCCCTCCTGGAATTTCCTCCCCACTAACTAGGCGTAGGCATGCCAAGCACAGCTATTCCCTTGGTTGGGGGAGGGGTGGGGTGGAGGGTTCCAGTTAGGGGTCTGACAAATGTGCTGTGTGGCTTAGTGTGCTGGGGGAGTGGGTGGGCCCAGGCAGGGTGGAAGTAGGACCATGGGCAAGCCCCTCTGGCCCTCCAACCCTTCCTGTGTCCACTCCTTGAGGGTCTGCCCCTGAAGCTCTCCAGTGTACCCTTACTCCCCACCTTGCAGCTCCAGAAGTCTACCTGCTGTAGCACGTGGGGCTGGAGGTTTGAAGAAAGAAAACATTTGCTTAACAAAGTCCAGGTTTGAATTTGATCTGGGCCAAGCCTGTGTCCTGATGCACACAGGTTCCATCGGGGTTCCTGATGACCCAGTCACATGGAGGGAGAAGGCACACTGGACAAAATGGCCAGGGCAGGGATGCAGGCCCAGCCTTGTCCCAACCGCCCCCATCTGTGAAATGGGGATGATGATACACACTTCACAGATTCAATTTCTGGTCTCACAAGAAGCACCTTGGAGGGTGGAGCCATATCTGCATTTTATAGATAAGACTGTTGGGGCTCAGAGTGGCCATGTTTAGCTCAAGAGGCCAGAATTGGGAATAGAGCCTAGGGTAGCACGCAGACCAGTGGGACTCTGAGCTTCCGTTCCCCCCAGCGGAAGAGGGCAGAGGGCCTCCGTGTAGGGCATGTCAGGGTGTGCATGTGTGTGCACATGTGTGTGCATGTGTGTGTGTGTGCCTGTGTTAGCATGCATGGGGTCTGCTCAGCAGTTCTGTGGGGCTGCTGTGGTGGAACCAACACACAGGCCTGAGGAAAGGTCTGTTCATTCTATCACTTATCTTAGTGAGAGTGGTGTGGGCACAACTTGCGAGTAGCCAGAAATATTTTAAGAGAAAACATTTTTAAAGTTTATTTATTTATTTTGAGAGAGTGAGCGAGCGGGAAGAGGGGCAGGGAGAGAGGGAGAGAGAAAATCCCAAGCAGACCCCGGGCTGTCAGTGCAGAGCCCAATGCTGGGCTCGAACTCATAAACAGTGAGATCATGACCTGAGTCCAAACCAAGAGTTAAATGCTCAACTGACTGAGCCACCCAGGGGCCATAAGAGAAATTAAAAAAAAGTTTTTTTAATGTTTATTCATTTTGGAGAGACAGAGAGTGTGAGTGGGGAGGGGCAGAGAGAGAGAGGGAAACACAGAATCTGAAGCTGGCTCCAGGCTCTGAGCTGTCATCACAGAGCCCAACGCAGGGCTTGAACTCATGGCAGCGTCATGAGATCATGACCTGAGCCAAAGTCAGACGTGTAACTGACTGATCCACCCAGGTACCCCACTAATAAATTTTTTATTGAGATAATTGTAAATTCACTTGAAGTTGTAAGAAATAATAAGGTTCACTTGTACCCTTTACAGGGTTTCCTTCAATGGTAACATTACAAAATTATAGTATAATATCACACAGTACATGCTGATGTTGATACAACCCTCTGATCTTTTTTTTTTTAATATATGAAATTTATTGTCAAATTGGTTTCCATACAACACCCAGTGCTCATCTCAAAAGGTGCCCTCCTCAATACCCATCACCCACCCTCCCCTCCCACCCACACCCCATCAACCCTCAGTTTGTTCTCAGTTTTTAACAGTCTCTTATGCTTTGGCTCTCTCCCACTCTAAGCTCTTTTTTTTCCCTTCCCCTCCCCCATGGGTTTCTGTTAAGTTTCTCAGGATCCACATAAGAGTGAAACCATATGGTATCTGTCTTTCTCTGTATGGCTTATTTCACTTAGCATCACACTCTCCAGTTCCATCCACGTTGCTACAAAAGGCCATATTTCATTCTTTCTCATTGCCACGTAGTATTCCATTGTGTATATAAACCATAATTTCTTTATCCATTCATCAGTTGATGGACATTTAGGCTCTTTCCATAATTTGGCTATTGTTGAGAGTGCTGCTATAAACATTGGGGTACAAGTGCCCCTATGCATCAGTACTCCTGTATCCCTTGGATAAATTCCTAGCAGTGCTATTGCTGGGTCATAGGGTAGGTCTATTTTTAATTTTCTGAGGAACCTCCACACTACTTTCCAGAGCGGCTGCACCAATTTGCATTCCCACCAACAGTGCAAGAGGGTTCCCGTTTCTCCACATCCTCTCCAGCATCTATAGTCTCCTGATTTGTTCATTTTGGCCACTCTGACTGGCATGAGGTGATATCTGAGTGTGGTTTTGATTTGTATTTCCCTGATAAGGAGTGACGTTGACCATCTTTTCATGTGCCTGTTGGCCATCCGGATGTCTTCTTTAGAGAAGTGTCTATTCATGTTTTCTGCCCATTTCTTCACTGGGTTATTTGTTTTTCGGGTGTGGAGTTTACAACCCTCTGATCTTATTTAGGTTTCCCCAGTTTTACTTTCATTCATTTGTGCATGTGTTTGTACATGGATGTGTATGTGGGAGGAGTGGTTTGAGGGATGGGGCTGATCAAGGGGAGGATATGACCATGTGGGGCAGTAACACACCACAGGCTCAAAGAGGTCGTGCTGAGACAGGGTTGCATGTGGGGGAACCCTTCCCAGCAGAAATCTGTGCAGAGGCTATGAGGTCCAGAGAGGTGTGTCACTACTCAGAAGGAGAGGAGGGCAGGACACCTTCTGGGAGAGAAGCAGGTGGGGCAGAGGGCTCATGTGTCCAGGTGGTGTCACTTAGCCACACTCCAGGCATGTCTGGGTCACAGAGTTGGGAAGTGCAGCAGGGGCATCGGGCTTTATGTTATAATTTTTTAAATGTTTATTTTTTAAAGAGAGAGACACAGTGCGAGCAGGGGAGGGGCAGAGAGAGAGGGAGACACAGAATCCAAAGTAGGGTCCAGGTTTGGTGCTGTCAGCACAGAGCCCAATGAGGGGCTCCAACCCATGAAACAAACTGTGATATTGTGACCTGAGTGGAAGTCAGAAGCTTAATTGACTGAGCCACCCAGGTGCCTCTGGGCTTTATCTTATAAATAAAGAACAGCTATTGGGAGAGTTTCCATGAGATATGCAAAGCAGGCAGTCTCTAAATGGCTAAAACTTTGCTTGTTTGGGCTGCTTTTTTTAAATAATTGGATGTGTGTAAATTGGAATTTGGTGCCTGAGGGCTTTTGACCTAATGGGTCTCAGCCACAGCTGGAGAAATAAACAACTCAGGGGCAATACATACTGGCCATCTTTGGCTTATTTATGAGTGTGTGTGTGTGTGTGTGTGTGTGTGTGTGTAGGCCTGTGTTTATACAATTCTATCACTTGTGTAGTTTTATGTATCCACCAGCAGTCAGGTTACTGAGCCATGTTAACACTCCAAAGTTCCCTCCTGTTAGCATTTTCTAATCCACTGCTAGCCACCACCTGCCCCACCCCCCAATCCCTGGCAACCACTAGTTTGTCCCCCATTTCTTAAGTGTTACTATTTCAAAAAAGTTATATGAAAGAAATCATATAATCCCTTTGAGACTGGCTTTTTTTTTCTCTCAGCATAATTCCCTGGAGATTGGGCTATTACAAATAAAGCTGCTGTGAACATTTGTGTAATTGTTTTTGTGAGAACACAAATTTTCATTTCTCTAGGATAGTGTCCAGAGTCCTATGGCAATTGCATGTTTGCTTTTGCAAAGAAATTGCCAAACTGCTTTTCTGAGAGGCTCTATCGTTTGATGTGCCTGAAAGCGTGAGACATGTGGTGTCCCTGCATGCTCCCCTAGTATTTGGTGGTGTTACTATTTTTACTGTGCCCTCATTCTCATAGGTATATGATGATACCTCTTGTGGTTTCAATTTGCATTTCTCTAGTGGCTGCTGATGCTGTCTTTTCGTGGGCTTTTTTTCCCATCTGTATATCCTATTGAGTGAAATGTGTTCTCACGTCTTTTGCTCATCTTCAGACTGGATATATACTTTTTTAATGTTGAGTTTTGATTGTTCTTTATGTATTCTAGATACTAGTCCTTTTTTTCAGATATGTTGTTTGCAAATATATTCTCCAAGTCTGTAGCTTGTCATTTTTATCTTTTTTATGTGAGTATTCTCAGAACCAAAGTTTTACATTTTAATAAGGTCCAGTTTAGGAGCACCTGGGTGCCTCAGTTGAGCTTCTGACTTCAGCTCAGGTCATGATCTCACAGCTTGTGGGTTCAAGCCCCGTGTTGGGCTCTGTGTTGACAGCTCAGAGTGTGGAGCCTGCTTGGGATCTGTGTCTCCTTCTCTTTCTTCCCCTCCCCTGTTCACACACACACACACACACACTCTCTCTCTCTCTCTCTCTCAAAAATAAGTAAACATTAAAAAATAAAAAAAAATAAGGTCCAGCTTATTAAAATTTCCTCTTAAAGATGATGCTTTTGGTATCAAGTCAAAGAACTCTTTGCCTAGCACTGATCCTGAAGATTTTTCCTTATTTGTTTATTTTTTCCTGAAAGTT
The DNA here is from genome assembly GCF_023721935.1 of Panthera uncia. NCBI lineage: Eukaryota > Metazoa > Chordata > Mammalia > Carnivora > Felidae > Panthera > Panthera uncia. The sequence continues at coordinate 109,267,350 of NW_026057584.1, forward strand.
TTATAGTACTATGTTTTGCATTTAAGTCTATGATTCATTTTGGATGAACTTTTTTTTTTGTGTGTGTAAGATATGAGGTTTTAGGTTTTGTTTTTTATTTTTGAAAAGGCTATTCTATCTAATTGGTTTTGCACTTTTGTTGAAAATTACTTGGACATATTTAGTTCTATTCTGTGTTCTCTATTCTATTCCATTGATCTATGTGTTCATTTCTCTACCAATGCCACATTTACTGTAGCCTTAATATTAGATAGATTATTCCCACTTAATTTTTTTATCTCAATGTTGTTTACTATGCTAGTTCCTGTGCCTTTCCTTATACATTTTAGAATAAGTTTCTCTATGTCTATAAGAAACTTTATGGGCATCACATTAAATCTATCAATCAATTTGAAGGAGAGTTGATATCTCACTATTTTGAGTCTTCAAATCTATGGAGTATCCAAGAAGTGGAATATCTCTCCTTTCATTTAAGTCTTCCTTGATTGTTTTCATCAGCATTTTGTAAATTTCAACATATAGACCCTATACATGTTTTGTTAAATGTATATCTAACTATTTCACTTTCTTTGGAGCAATTGTGAACGGTATTGTGTTTTATTTTATTTTTTAAGTTTATTTATTTATTTTGAGAGACAGAGAGAGACAGAGAGAGAGAGAGAGAGAGCAGGGGAGGGGCAGAAAGAGAGGGAGAGAGAGAATCCAAGCAGGGTCTGTGCTGTCAGTGCAGAGTCCAATGTGGGGCTTGATCCCATGAACCATGAGATCATGACCTGAGCCAAAATCAGACTCTTAACAGACTGAGCCACCGGGGCTACTGAGCCCTGGTATTGTGTTTTAAAATTTGTTTTCTGTATTTCATTTAAGAAATGTGATTGATTTTTTTGTGTGTTAATCTTGTATCCTATGACCTTGCTGAGCTCACTTATTCATTATAGGAGGATTTTTTTTTGTAGATTCCTTAAGGTTTTCTATGTAGTTAATCATGTCATCTTCAATACAGATAGTTTTGTGTTTTTTTCCTTCTTGATGTCTTTCATTTACTTTTCTTGCCTTATTGTAGTGACTAGAACTTCTTGGGGGAAATATTCAGGTTTTTTTTCTACCATTGAGTATAAATATTATTGTTATAATTTTTTGGGGAGAGGAAGGTATTCTTTAAAAAGTTGAGGTAATTTGTCTCTATTCCTAGTTTCCTGAGAGTTTTTATTTCTAAATTATGAATGGGTGTTAGATTTTGTTAAAAGCTTTTTCTGCATCAACTGATAATAATGTATGGATTTTATTCTTTAGTTTGTTGACATGGTGTGTTATACAGATAGATTTTCAAATGTTGAGTCAGTCTTGCATTCTTGGAATAAATTTCACTTGATCATGATGTATAATTCTTGTTACATATTGTTGGAATTCTTTTAAATTTCATTGAGGGTTTTGCATCTGAAGTCCATAAGAGAGATTGGAGCACAGTTTTGTCTTTGGTTTTGGGATGAGAGTATCCCCTTCTCTTATGTTTTATGGATGAGATTTTGTAAAATTGGTGTTGATTTTTCTTTCAAATATTTGATGGAACTCTTCAGTAAAACCATCTGGTTCTGGACATTTCATTCTTGGAAGCTTTTAAATTATGAATTCAATTTCATTGATGATTATAGGGCTACTCAGATGTCTGTTTCATCTTGGTTGGGTTTTGGTACATTATAGTTTTCAATGAATTGGTACACTTCTAAGTTGTCAAATTTATGAATTTAAAGTTGCTCACAGTATTCCCTTATTACCTTTTTAATGACTGTGGAATCTGGAGTGATATTGGTGATCTGTGTCTTTTATCTTTTTGTTTTTGTTAGTATTGCTAAAGGTTTATCAATTTCACTGATATTTTTAAAGAACCAATTTATTATTTCATTGATTTTTCTATATTGTTTTTCTGTCTTCAATTTCATTGACTTCTCTTTTTATTATTTTATTCCTTGTGCTTGCTTTTCATGTATTTTGCTCTGTCTTTGCTAGTTTCTTGAAGTAGGAACTTAGGTTGATTTTATATTTGATTTGAGATTGGTTAGGTTATTAATATCTAATGTAACTATAAATAATAAATACAAATATAAATTGTGCTATAAGTTCCCCCCTTAGCCCTGCTTTAGCTGCATCACAAAAATGTTGTGTCTTCAATTTCATTGTATACCATGTATTTTTAAATTGCCTTTGAGGCTTCCTTCTTGACTTATGGATTATTTAAAAGTGTGTTGTTTAGTTTCACTGTGTCTGTTGTTTTTGATTTCTGGTTTCATTCCATTATGGTCCAAGAACTCAGTCTGTATTGTTTCAATTCTTCTAAATTTGTTGAGACTTAAATTTTTTTTTTATTTGAGTATAGTTAATACACAATATTACATTAGTTTCAGTTGTTGAGAGTGGGTTTTTTAAAGTTTTTATTTAAATTCCAGTTAGTTAACATACAGCATAATATTAGTTTCAGGTGTACAATTTAGTGATTCATTGCTTACATACAACATCTGGTGTTCACCACAATAAGTGCCCTCCTTAATCCCCATCACCTATTTCACCCATTCCCCACCCCCCTCCCCTCTAGTGATTATCAGCCTATTCAGGAGTGGTTTTATAGACCAGGATATGGTCTGTCTTGGTGAATGTTCCATAGCCACTTTTAAAATGTGTATTCTGCTATTCTGGGGTGGAGTGCTCTATGTATGTTAATTAGAGCTCCTTGGGTGGTTGTGTTGTTAGAAATCCCTCTATATCTTTGCTGATTTTCTGCTTAGTGGTTCTGCAGGTTGCTGAAAGGAGAGTGTTGGAGTCTCAACTATAATTTTAGCTTTATCTGTTTCTCTTTTCAGCTCTGTTTTTGCTTCATGTGTTTTGAGGCTCTGTTGTTTGGTGCATACACATTTAGGATTGTTATGTATTCCTGGTAATTTGGTCCTTTTATCATTATGTAATATCCCTCTTTGTCTCTAGAAATTCCTCTTCTCAGAAGTCTATTTTATCTGATATTAACATATCCACTCCTGTTTTAAAATGTTTTGTATAGCCTCGGACAATGAATTCCCTTCTCAGCTTTGGGTCTCAGTTTCTTCATCTATAAAATGGAAGGGGAGGTTTGGGGTCAAACAAGGTGGCCTTGAAGACCCTTCTAGTAGTGATATTCTGTGGCTCACATCTCCCACATGATCTCTGTGTAGGTGATGCTGTGTACTGCTTTTGTGCAAAGGATGTTTTCCTTGGTGAGTGCAAGCCCAGGGAGCAGGCATGAGGACCAGGGCAGTGGAGGAGGGCAGAAGGGGGAACGTGGGAGGATTATCACTGAGTTAGACTTGATTAAGAGAACAGGGTCCCTAAGAAGCTGTACCCTGGGTCTCAGGGTATCTCTTGAGCCACAGGGAAGGAACTTGCCCACTGGTTTGTATATACCACTGGATAAAGGTTTGTCCTTGGGGTATTAACCCTTGGCTCCTCCAGACACGTGTGTCGATGTGATGGCCTCCCTGGGGATGTCAGCAGGGATGCTCAGGTCGCAGGGTGGCAGGGGCAAAGGCAGGGGCCAGGAACTTCATTTCATCTGTGTGAAGTTGGTCAGAGACCAAAGGAGCAGGAACAGAGATGGGAGGCCAAAAGGACCTGAAGTGGCTCATCTCCCTTCTCACCATCAGTGGTGCTCATTCCTATCTTCCCTCATTGACTCAGCTGAACACATGCAAAACATTGTGCCATGTGTGGCTAGCTTGATTATTCTTGGTCCACTTATTCAACATTCAGGCATATATGGCTCTTTGTGTTTCTTAGTGTGACCATTCTGAGTAACTGGCTCACAGCTCCGGGCAGGTCCCCCTGCCTTCTGTGATGCAGGGTGAGACCGTGTGTCACGCCATGGCATCCTCTACCCAGCTGGTCCATGAGCTTCATGACCTCACAGTTGCAGGGGATCCAGCACTCTGCCATGTTGGAGTGTTCTGCCAGGGGTGCCCTAACAAGGCGCCCCCATCCTCTCTGAGCTGCCTGGAGTGGGGACTTGGTCTGGCTCAGCTGTGATGGGCCCATCACCATCTGTCTGAAAGTTGTTTTGGGAAGATTTGCTCAATAAATTTCCTTGTGTGCATTCTCTGAAAGATCACCATTAATGCACAGTTTTGCTGGGTTTCAAAGATGCTCCTTTGGGTCCCTAGCCTGTGGGATGATTGCAGAGATGAAAACCAGTGCAGGCAGATGATGGAGATGTTGGGAAAATCCCAGAGTCAGGGGGAAGACATTTGCCTGATAACTGTTCTAGTCTGTAGGAAGTCAAGAAAAACCTTTTTTTTTTTTTGGGTTGTCTTTCTCTTTTTTCTTCTGGCAAGTGGCAGTGATTCAAGCTATGTTTCCAATTAGGACATATGGTAGAATTAACGAATCTCTTCCACTGTACATTGCAGGCCATATTTAGTATGGAGAGGATGTGAAGTTTTCCTTGGTGATAATAATGCTAGCAGCTGTCATCTTCCAAGCACCTATTTGGTGTCAGATCACGGCATGTGTTGTCTCATTTTGTCTTCATGACAGCCCTGAGGGTAGGTGTCATTACCCGATGTCACCCGATGTCCTGGGTGGGCATTTTGGAACTTCCTTTGTTCATGTAGGAGGTGGGGCCTGGGTCTTCTCGGTTGCTCAGAACTCAGACTGTGGATGAGGCCTGTGTGAGCAGTGGGTGCTATCAAGGAGGGTCATGGAGGGGTGAGGATGGGAGACTGGTGCTCCAGGGAGTGGGAGCCCCAGCAGGGGGTGGGGGTTGGACAGGGCCCCTGGGACACAGAAGGGGCAAGACACTGGCATCAGGCTGGGCCCCACACACACCCACAATCTGGACCCCTAAAGGGACTTGGGGATGGTCATCCTTCTGGGGGCAGAACTTCTGTCTTAGGCTGTCCAGCTTCTGGAACCATGAAGCTCCTTTGGAAGTGGAGTTTGAAGAACCTGGCCCGCATTTTCTCCCACGATTGCATTCCTGGGACTTCACTGGGCCTGAGGCTGTCTGAGGTCCTGGAGAGAGAAAAGGAGAAGACAGGGAGTGCCACCCTGGTCCTGCTGCAGGTGGTTTGAGCCAAGTGGCCCTGGGCTGCCCCGCATGTGGCCTCATACAGGGCTTCCTCCTCTCCAGACCCTGAATCTGCAGCAGGAAATTACAGGTTTGAGGTAGATGATTTCTAAGAGCTGCCCTTTTATGACATGGAGGCCACCATTCCAGGCACTGGGGGCTGGACAGTCACCCTGAGCTGTGAGGTGGGCAGACCCAGCGCTCAGGCTCACATGAGTTCCAAGCTTTTCCAGTTTTTCTAGAGAAGCCAGAATTTAGATTTTATGTGATAACTCCTGAGTTTCAAAAACTGATAACTGGTTTAAAACAAAACAAAACAAAACAAAACATTGAAGGCTAGACAAGGTCCCTTTGCTAGCTGGATGTCCTGTGGGAGCCACTGTGTACCTCTAGGCTGGGGCCTTGAGTCCATGAATTATGAAGCCAAATCTGTACAAGGAAACAGGAGGAATCAGCATCTGAATCAGCACTGTGTCTCCTTCCGACTCTGCTGCTTCCCAGCACCTGTCACAGGCTTGGTGCCCGGTAGACTGTTAGTAATTTCTGAGAAGGTGATCTCTTTCATGTATCCTCCATGACTTTCCATCAGGGGTCCATAGCTTTGTGCTTCAGTGTCAGGTGTGAGCACGTGTGAGAGTCTGTGAGAGTGACTGCATGTGTGTGTGTGTGTATGTGAGAGAGAGAGAGAGAGAGAGAGAGCGATGTGCATGTGATCATGTGTTTGTGTGAGAATGTGCATGAGTGTGCGTGCCTATGAGTGTGTATATAAGAGAGCATGTGTGTAGGAGCAAGTGTGAGTGTGGGTGAGTGTGCATTGGAAACTGGCCATAGGAGCAGGTGTGAGTGTGGGTGAGTACGTATGAGTGACTGGCTGTAGGAGCAGTGTGGTGAGTGTGTATGAGAGACTGGTTATAGGAGCAGGTGTGAGTGTGGGTGAGTGTGTATGAGAGACTGATTGCAGAAGCAGTGTGAGTGTGGGTATGTGCGTATGAGAGACTAGCAGTAGGAGCAGTGTGAGTGTGGGTGAGTGTGC